>NW_007578335.1:322856-337818 GCF_000690725.1 Stegastes partitus
CCTGATCTCTGGATTTGACCATGAAAACTAATTTTTAAAAAATCCTGAGCTGTAGGAATGCAGTATTTCATGATCTGTGATCACTTCTTTTCCAATTTCAGTCTATGGGAGCCACGGCTTTTTGGAGCCAGCAGCTAGTGGACGTAGTGATACTGCAGGTTTTTGACACTTCCGGGTTGGCTTCTTTTTTCAGGGCCGGTTGCTACGTCCATCTTTTATACAGTCTATGATCTTAATATATCGAAAGTACGGCATCGTAGTTTGCTCCAGAAGGCAACAGCTTACATTCACTGGACACTAGAAAGTTGGAGAAAAGGAATTTGTACTGTCGAACCTCATATTTATCTGTTCAGAGAAGATGATCATATAGAGGAACACTATGTGGACGTCAACGGTATGCAGAGAGCATCTACTTGTACATCCATCTACTTGTTATTGGCGGCAATCTTAATGACCAACAAGATGAAACCTTGTTGCACTGATGGTCATTCAAACAAGACTATGTGCATCCTTACGCCCTTCTAGCAGTGAACCAGTTCGTTCACAGCCTGCATTCTCTCCAGACACCCATCAAACTGCCGGATGCCCCGAATGTCCGACGAGGAGATCCTGTTCCCCAAAATGTCTTTGGCAAGCTTTCAGTGAGATTGGGACAACGTTTGACAAGCCAGCATCGACGACCTCATTAAGTTTCTGCATCGCAGATCTCTGACTCGTTACTTTCTCGGTAAAAACTTCTAATACAGTACACGTTTGGTTGTTTTATGGCTTCCACTCTGTTGTAGTGACGCCAACATCAAATACTCATTCCTCTATGTCAAAGAGAATTTTGTAAAGTATCGAACGCTGCCGTTATGTTTTTGTTCGGTACATTTAAAAGACTCTGTTCCTGGAATCCAGACTGTATTTTCAGCTGATCTGCGGAGGAGCTTCTGAATTATTTAGTCTTAAAAACTGTGCATTTCTATTGATATACAGATTCAGTTGTGTATTGTGTTTCACTGTCTTTCCTTTGAATTGATCTGTCCCCTCCAGCAGGCATCATCAGCACATTGCACAGGCCCTTCACGGGGCTTGATGATACTCCCCATCAACACATTGCCGGGAAATACTGTGGACAAAAGAGGTCAGACACATTCTGTGTGTTGCAGTATGTTTGCTAGAAGCATATCTTAAAGATTAAAGTAGGCAAAATAAGAGATTTCCAGCGTTTTCTTCATGGTAATTAGCAGCTTTCATGCACCCAGATGCACATCTAAAACAGCCAAGCACAATCTCAATGTATAAAAAGGGCCACACAGCGAGGCACTTCGGTGAGCCCTGCAGGCCATCTGCCACGGCCACACCTGAGAACCACATCTGACAGGCAATTAATAAGACAGCCTCTAGCTGTGGTGGCCAACCTCTGTGGCATATGTCGCTCTGATGACACTAGTTTGTCTGGCATCTTCTTTAACTGGACCGAACAGACACAAATTATCGAGCGTTTTGGTTGTCGCATTTTCACACACAAGTGGATTTTGTTAGCTTTTGGAAGCCGGACAACAAACAGGACAACAGATGTTGTTTGGTTACACTTTATGCTCAATATTTAATTATTGTTTTCGGACTGGAATGGCAGCCACATCAACTGCATTACTCAATTCATGTAAAATAAAGAAGTTAGACTTTCTGGCTTCGAGTGAGCACAATGTGTTCAGCAGAATATTCATCCATTCAGCTTCACCGCTCAATCAAGTAAATCATCAGCTGAATTGGTTCACTTTGAGAGCGTTCTGTGATGTTGATCTTAAGTTGTCTGCAAAATATCCTCGGGTAGCTTATTCAGCTGGTTGTCGACAGATGGTCCAGATGTTACATCCAAGCCGTAACATTGAAGAGTCTGCTGCTGCTGCTGCTGGAGTCAGGCTAAATGGGTCATATTTGTGCGTATCTCATAAAGATTTCACCTCTTGGTCAAGGTTGTTCTAAGAAACTCCAACAGCCTCGTGCTGCCCACAGACTGTGGCGCCGCAATATCTTCCTGGTTGTTTCCACATATGAAAGTTGACAGCAAAGTGTGGTGTAAGTCAGGCTGCGGCGGAGAAACTCGGGGATGAAATGTTGCAGCCTGGCGCCGTGCCACGCTGAAATGTCAGTGCCTGGTTATGGACTGTGGTTGTGCTGAGAGATTCTCGCAGATTTGGCAGAAGGCCGTCCATCATGTTGAGATGTGCCAAAGAACTTTGGTCAGTGTTGTGAGAGTGATTACACCGAAGAGACCCTCAGACAGTTCAGCGCTCGCGTCGGATTTATGCGGCCACCACCAGGAGATATCAGCCATCAGTAATGGAGCGATGTCGTGCTGAGCGGCTGCTCGGGTTTCCAAAGGTGAAGCTTGTCTTAGTTTATGGATATGTTTGCTCTGGAGCATGACTGACGAAGTTTTTGGCCAGTGGCAGTCGCTTTTACAGAATCCAGGCGACTCCAGCGCTGTGTGTCATCCTCCAGATACCCACAGCTGACTTAATTCCCTTAACTTGTTTGCAGCATCAAAAAAAAGCCCCTCTTATCTGACGCTTTGTGCACACAGAAGTGCTTTCCAAGTTTTATCAAGGAGTTTAAGGGCATAGATGAGACCCCCTTTGGTAAAAAAAAAAAGGCTTTTGTATGCTAGAAGACATATCATGAGAGAAATAAGCAGTCAGCACCTTGAAGCTGCCGTGGGTCGATGACTATCTTAAAGAAACACTTCCAGGGTTTCATTGCAACAAATCTGAGGAACCAATCGTGTCAACCGGCGGGGTGGGATTTCCGTACCGTTTCTCCTCTTCAGAATCCATTTACAGCTCGAACACGTGTGACTCCGTGTTGAAGCTCGTCATTGTGTGGCGGTGAGTAGTTGTGCGGCGTTTGAACAGAGCTGTAGGTTAACTCAAGCTGCTGCGAGGTGGAAGGGCTGAGCGAGGAGAGAGGCAGACGCTCCGTGCATTCTGGTGGAAACTACTTCTAAGCCATGTAAAGGTAGGGCGAATTGCTTCTGTGGCCAAAAAATAAATAAAAAATCTTCCCCATGTGTAACTTTGATACACAGAGATGAGTTTCAAAGGGTTAAAGGACGACTTTTTGAAGCAAAAGTCCAAAAAATAGTACACATTTCTTGCTTTGGGGAGGGGAAAAGAGCAGGAAAATGTTTGCTGAGCTGAAAGGAACGGCCGTGTAGGATGTTACGGGACGGTGGCTCCAGCGGTTAAGGGAGCGAAGGCCCAGGGGTGACACTAATTGGTCCGCCGGATAAACCTCGTGGTTTAAAGGGAGCAGACTGGATATGCGACAACATCGATAGCAAGGAGGTGGCTACAGTGCTCGGCTACGAGGCGAGACGGCGAGAAACCATGAAGCTGTCATCTAAAAGCGGCCTCAGACCAAACGTAATCATCCCCACCTCGTGCTCCGCTTTACGTGGCAAATGATTTCGCATGATGACAAACATTTAAGCAAATTGTATGTGAATAATAACGTATGTGGAGGCCATGTAGCTTCATGTCATCGGGGCGAGCTGCGGTGTTAAATGGGCTGTCTCGCGGGGGAGATTGAGCTGTTCTATTACACGCAGCGCTTATGAAAGAACAGTCACTTTTCATTTATACGGCCTTTAAGAACTCTTATTAGGCGGACAAATTGGTATTTTTTTACAAATGCATAGGCACCGGATTCTGCACATCGCTCTGTGAATGTGTCATTGGAGGAAACATATACAGCGTTGAGGGTTAACTGCAGTGAATACCTGCAGCCGAGGAACCAAATAGTTTGTATAGAAAATGAAGTCTTTGTGGGATTTTGAATGTTTCCAGACGAGCAAATGAAATGAACGAAAGTTGTTCATTTGCATCCTGAATCAATACATCCAGTAGCTTCCCTCTGACCTCTTCTAGGACCGTCACGCACGGCCACTTGTGTCAATATCAACATAAACGACTTCGAACTTCATCACCAAAATGTGAAGGAAAAAAACAAGGCAGCTATCGATAAAGCGCTCCTTAACTCACCCTGGTGCAGGACCACACACTTAAGCTCTGGTAAATCTATAACACCTATAACGTCGATGGAACAGCAGCTCCGGTTATGTGCTAAAATCAATCGTGAGCACGCTGAAACGTGTCCACTGTGACTTTATATAAGGAAAGAGTGCAGGCAACACGTAATAACATCCCTTAAAAATAGAATTATAACCTGTGGGGCCACTTTAAAGACGGGCTTTTATCAAAACCCAAGACATGTTATTCACTTCTGGTAAATGTCACGAGGTATTCCAACCAACCACAAACTCAAATATTCCGTTTCTAGCAGCGCCGGCTAATTGTTACCCCATTCTGCTTCATTTGTCTGGTGAATTGCTGTGTTTTTTTGATTATCTCTGTGGACTCACCGAGCTACGCCGTTGCTCTGATGCGGTTTTCAAAGCGCCGGCCATATGCTTTAAACTCAAATAGCGTTCTCTTCTGGCGCTTGTCTGCTCGCAGTGATTGTTAATTATTGATCAGTAATTGAGATCTTCTCTTAAAGCGCTCTCCTTTGGGGTGTGAATTAACTTTGGCTATTCAAAATAGCGTTCCGGGCTTGTACAGCTGCAAAACTGGCGAGAGGTAAAAAATGCAAATGGTTGCAAACCTCTTTTTTAATTGATCTCAACAGGTGAGCTGCCTGATAATTGGCACTTTCTAGGAGGATAAAAAAGGTTGGAAAAGATTCAATATGCAGATGTTCTTATCGCTCTCAAACATTATAAGCGCCGAGGCTGAGTGCTGGAAAACACAAATTGCCGGGTGTTTTTTTTTTTTTCTCTCTCTCGATAAAAGTGGTACGAAGGGAAAAATCTACTGTACACTGGGCCGATGCAGCCGATGACCATCATTTGCATACCCACGTATGACTGGCAAGTGACAGCCCGATAATTACGCTTCTGTAAGTTAAGGGAGGTATTCCCGACGCGGCTTACAGGTGCTCATTTTGTATTCGCTCAACACGCGGAGCAGAGGGGATTTTGACTTCGAAGCTGATCGTCATTAGATATTTTTAGATTAAGTGGACGGGTAATGGATGGAGAGGAATCTTCATCGAATGGCATTTGGGAAACCGACGACTAAAAGTTAGTTCGTTAATTCTGTCTAAGCCGCTCGCAAAACAGGATGTATGTGCGTTCTGTAATTGATGCCACCAGCTGTGTGAGTCATAAATAGTGGCTGCCAGGGTAATTTTTTTGGCATCACCACTATTTTCCCAATTGAAATTCTCGGAGATTTATTAACGCGACATCAACAATTCTAGGCATGTTGCTCCTGTCACTGCTCATTTTTCAACGCTCTGTTTTGACCAATGCACAGACTAGTAAACAGCCTTTTTTATATCCAGTTCCTGTGTCTGGTTTTCATTCTAATATCCCTTGGTTATTACTCGAATTAAAACCAGAGGCAATTTTTTTGTTGTTGTTGGAGGCAGTCACGGAATCAAAGGAAAAAACAGAATCACAGCAATCACAATTGTAACAGAGCTTAATTCAGGATCTACATTCACCGGTGGAACAGTGACAGAAGGTCCTGTTGGGGGAAATGACTCATCTTTAGGTGCGACACGTCCAATACAGGCGTGTGCGTTGCTTTGAGTGGGAAGTCAGACGAACAATCTGCACTCTGTTGGTCTGTAAAAGGTGAAGATGATTTTAAACTTATGTCTTTACCCTAAAGGCCTGAAGAACGCACTTTACACTGAGATTCACAGCCCTGCCTCTCAGTTGGACTGCTCTTGATATCTTCAAAGTGTAGCATGTATAAAACAAAACAGCGAAACTTCACCTTTCCAATAATCCAACAAAGTCAACAAGAGGAAAAAAAAAGGTGTTGAATTGAACATACAGTCGTGACTCGACAATTCGATCCTTAACAACTCTAAACCTTGCTGTCCGACAGGTTTTTAGGAAAAACGAACGGAACCCATTAAAAACAGCCTTAACATACCGACAGCCTTGGATTCTGACTCTGACATGACATTTTATGTCATAAATAAGGACAACGGCGTATTATCTGACTGAACAATCCTTCAGATGGGCTACGTTCAGACTGCAGGACTTGATGCTCAATTTGGATTTTGGATGCCCAGAAGAGGACATGACGACGTCACACGCAGTGAGCATGCTCAGTGTTTACAGAAGTAAACATGGACCAGCCCTACTAGTTATTATAACAACTATAAACAATAAATACTAACAACAAATTACCCTTCAAGCATCAAGCCCTCCTTGTATCTCGACCTCCGTCTTGACAATCCGACAGCCTTGCTATCCGACATAAAGGAAGATTTTGCATTTAGTGTCGGATTATCTAACCACAACTGCATTCTGCATTTTGCTTTACTCTGGTTTAAATCACTCATGAACTCAGTATTGCATTAATATGTTTGTATCTATGTGGCCCGATTCACCAAATGTAGACTGTGGGTTTAAGCCTGATAAATAGTCTTCTGGTATATGTGTCCCTGGCACTATTGGAAACAACAACAACAACCTCCAAGCAGCAACCTACTAGACTAAAAATGTCAAGTTTGGCAAAAGATTTGGATTTCATAGCCAGGCAGCCCTGCAAGTATTTTAATAAATGATCCATTTTAATGACAGTTCTCGTCTTCTTGTGTTTCACCAAAACAACTCCCCCCGTCACTATTATTAAGGGACACCGTTGCTGCATCCTGGGCTCAGCTTCACCCAGTATTATTGTGACTGGTTTAAAGAAATACTAACGAGCCAGAGTGTTTTTCACCTGCAACAGAATGAGGTGCAGCCAGACCACTCTGCAAGGGTTCACAATCATGCATGTTACATATTGAAGACAGATCAAAGATGTCCTTAGTTTGCCGCCTCTACAAGTAGGTAATGCACATGAACACTTCAGTTTCATACTGTATCCCACCATCACGGCTCTGCTGTTGCCAAATTTCACACAATCTTCCCGACACAACTACAAAAGGATATGAGTACTGTCAGCATTGGTGGCAAGATGCAGGTAAAACCATTCTATTAAAAGCTAAATATATTACCTGATGTGAAGGCTTACATGAAAAAAAACAAAACAAAGACAAATCTGTAATTATTACCATATCAAATAATGGAAGCTCTGGATAGCCAAGACTGCTCTCACAAAAACAAGGTACAGCATGTACAGCTAGCTCTGATAATGACCAAGATAAAAGCTTAAAAGTAAAGGTAGCGAAATTACACTTAAAATAGCCCGGGCTCATGGGGTTAAGAAATTACCGGATCAACTAGAGTAATAGTTTTTTTTGCAGAGGCACATCAAATGGGAGCACCTATTTGCTTTTTCCTCTCATTGTGCTGGCACTACTTAGTGGAGACGGAGTTATTTTGATGTAATGTCAGTCCAAAAAAACAAAAAAAACCCAGCATCGCTCAGTAAATGCATCAGCCTCTTCATTAAAGCATTCTATACTCCTTTATGATACGCAGCCAACTAACATATCACAATCAATTTGATCACCGCGCATAATTTCACACTTACAACACTGGCAGCTCAATATACCAGAAACACTGTTAATTACTGCTCTGATAATAACGTACAAATCCATCTATGTAGCCGCCTCAGGCTTTCATCTGTTGGGAGGGTGGGAGCGAGAGCAGCAGTCTGTCACATGGCTGACAGTGCCATCTGGGTGTCACATATACCGACTCCTGTATGGAGCCCGTCCAAGTTAACCACGGCGCCCCTCGGACCCGCTCCGCAAAAACACGAGAACTCCTTCTCCCTTGACACAGAGGTGCTTCCCGGCATCTGTAGGCGGCCGGAGTTTGGCAGTTGATCATTTCTAGCCCCGTAAGACCGGAGCTACGTTTTGAAACTGAAAACACATCCCCCAAACTCAGCCGGTAACAGCTGCAGAACTGTAACCTTGGACTCTATGGATGAGAGAGGTCTCTTTATCCTTATCTGTCTATAGCTCGAGCGAGATTTGAAAGAACTCCAGCAAAAAAATTGACATTCTTGCTTGCACATATTGAAAACTGAAAATTACAGCCTCGTGTTGCGAGTACAGCAAATGCACCCACTTTATACAATTAAAAGGAGCAAAAATGATGGTTTTGCAATCCCACTTGTTGTCTTTTTAAAAAAAAAACAAAACTCATCACTATACAGTTGCTGCAATCAGGTGATTACACCTTATACTTAACCAGCTTCTATCAATTACCATGTTTAGAGATTTCAGCAGCCGACAAAAACAAGTAATAAAAAAACAAAAAATTACAAATTTTCGCACCACCCTTTGTGTTGGTTCGCTCGGAACCCATCGCTAATTTAAAACAACATGCTCTGGTTGGTAATTACAGTCTGTAAATCCACAGCAGGGGTCTGTTTACAAAGAACGTAACATCCCATTTAGAACAAACTAAAAACAAAACACAGGAAAAGGCATCCTAGCGTATGATGAATGAGTCTACTTGAGCCACTGGCAACCGCTTTGCAGGGCAGCGTCGGCGAACTTTGCCACAAGAGGACTCGAGGTTATAGATGGGACGTTCGTACGGAAGCTGAATAAGAGTCTGTTCTTTCAAACGGTGAAGCGGTATAAGGACACACATGGGTAGACAAAGCCGAAGCAGGCAGCACCGTAATGTAACACATTATTCAGACAAAACAACAAAGTTAGAAATACCTGCGAATCAATCACATTGTAATTCATGCAGGTTGCTCGGGGTAATCTCAGTCAGAGGCTCTTCTGGCAGCAGCACACACTGAGGCTCTGAGACTATCTTGCAACTCCCAATATTAGGTTTTTTGGTCAGCGTGCCTGTGCAAAATCAATAATTATCGACCCTCAATACTGCCCTCGATGTGGTATGGTTTCCATACCACTCAAGATCTAGACTAGTGCGGGTAGTCCACGTGGTCACATGGTGTAAAAAAGGCAAGAAATCTCTTTTAAATGACATTTTTTTTTGCTCCGCTGTTTTAAAAACACATCCAAGCGCCCGTGAGCATTGATGTTACTGAACCTGCTCTAAATATTTTCAACTGCAACTCCTCCAGATCGGAAGCACAACAAACGCTACTTCCATTTTAGTCATCGTAGTTCCAGACAGGCAGTGAATGTGCCACGGTTGGCAACCTTGAGAAAATGGCGCTTGTGTTGTTTTTATAACAGATACGGTCTGGATCTGGTACAGGGTTCTTTAGGGTGGAAGGCATTAGCCGGCCAGGATTTTATTAAGAAGCATGCTACAGCGTCTCCTTGTCTAAGTGGAGCGTTGCTACTCCCACAACAGCTCAGCGTAGCCAGAGTGGAAATGGACAGCCAAGTTGCTATCCAAATAGAAGGGGATGTCTCTGGTGGAGTCCCCCGTTAAGACAGTAGAGAAGCTTGACACCCACGTCAGAGGTGGGAAAAAGTGTCACAGTGTCATTACTGGGCAACAGCCTTCCTGAGGGTAAAACGCAGCAGTTCGCCAAGACAAAGAAGTTGAAGTGAGGGCGTAGAGGGCTTCGAACCAGCGCGTTCTGGCTGGTCCTCGGAGCCAATATTGGATTGCTCGGTGCCAACGCAGAAGTGGCGCTGCTGGTCCAAAATCCACAGACGCCACCCACAGCTGTCTGACAAAGCCATCCTCTGCTTTATGGTGCTTTCACTGTTACATACGCTCATCCCGTATAACATCATCCTGATTTCGAGGCTGGATTGGCTGTTTTAATACACAAGCAGCATAAATTATATAAACCAAACCACGGAAATAACCGTGCTGTTTAAAGATTAAGAGGCAGCCGTGATTATGTCATTGTATTTGGGAATTCCTTGCACAAGTGCAGCCTGGCTCAGATTACACAGCATGTAAACATTTTCTGGCAAGGCATATGAGGAATCCCATCTCATTAAGCCACTGTTAACAATGCTTGGTCAACTGTGACTTTTGAATGTGCAAATGGATGAGAAAATAACTGGGCTGGAAAACACTTTTTTTTTTTTTTTTTCCTTTTGTCAGTCCCTTCTCAACTGTGAGCTCATATACGGCGGGGAAGATGTACTATAAAAGTGCATCAAGTAGCCCTTAATGAGTCAGAGGCAGAAGGAAATTCTGCAGCGGGGACGACCTCCAGTGTGTGACAGCAAACCGAGACACTAGTTATCTAATTGGCCCAGATGTGTGCAGTCCTCCAGCAAAACTTTGTCTCGTTTGATGTTTAACTGACAGTGTCATTAGGATGTCAATACCACTAGGTTCATCCACGAGCACCGCCGCGTAGTTTCCCGGAGAAAAAACTTTGTCAGGGATCCAATAGGAATTTTAAGACGACTCGCTCTAAAATACCAGTCCAATTAGAATCAATCACAGTCCTCACTAATTCCTTTAGGATCCGTTCGTGTAGGGTTTTTACTGCGCCGAAGACCTCCAAGGCTCGACAAAGAATTGATTGCAGCGTATATAATGGATTGCTCCAACCTCTCATATTTTAGACTTGTTTCAGCCGTCATTATTTATTTACCCAAACAAAGCAAAGCTGCAGCTTAGCCACCATAGCGCGAGACGTATTTAAGATTCCCCACACGTTACCTGCACGGCTTGAAGTTGCAGCTACCCGAGACTGGAAAGCTGTGGTTCGGCCACCTTGAAGAGGATGTTCACGCTCAGGGACGTGAAGTTTTGAGTGATTTTTTGTCACTGTTCTCCGTCTCTTTCAGCCCGGGGAGCCCTGGGGGGATGTGATCTCCGAGGACAGGAGGAACTTCAAGTCCGATATAATTGTTTGTGACAGGCGAGTTCACGTCGGTGCTTGGCCCACAAACTCAGCTGTCATCGTGGAAATTTTTTGGCTTTTTTTTTATATTTCTTATTTTTGTTTGGGATGAACATGTTGCTTGTGAAAACAACATAGTGGAATTCGTGCTGTTGCTTTGGCGTGGCAGATAGCCAACTGATCTCTCAGTTCCTCTCATCATTCTTTCTTCAGGCGAGGCCAGAGTGAGGTTAGCTCTCTAATCTGGAGAGAGCTAATGATAGCATCACAGGGGTAGCACACTCCCCCGTCTCCTTTTTTTTATTTATTTTTTATTATTCCTCTCTTCCAGTCTGCATTCTTCCCACTGTACCATCACCCATTCATCTCCTACTGGCCCGTATTTTACATAAACAAATATTCAGAAGCGTTCAGAGTAAATCTGAGCAGACTGTACACTCGAGTGCGGCATACTGAAAATGACCAAATTAATTCATAGTACAAGGGAAATATGCAAATCTGCTCCGTCCTATAATCCGGCAGTGATCACAAGAGGTAGTGAAGAGCCGCGGAGTCATAGAGCTGCGCCTCTTGAAACGGTTATGAGCAAGAGAACGTTCCAAATAATTCCTGTCTCCCAGAATAATGCAGTGACTCATAAATATCACCTTACTTCTGTGAACCAAAGTGAATATCAGATACAAAGCACCGAGCATAGCTTCACCCACTCAGCTTTTATTTATATTGCATACTTGGTAGAATTCCAGCTATATATTTCTTTTTTTTTTTTTGCTTGATCTAATACCGAGTCAAAATATAACTTAAGGAGAGGAATCCCATTTGTTCATCCTCTGTAGGTTCCACTTGTCTTCCCGTATCATCCAGCATCACAGTCAGAATGTACATAACGCTGAATATGACGCCTGAACAGCTTTAGCCCTTAAAAACAAAAGAGTTTAGGCAGAAAAAAGGCAGAATATAATCGTCAAATGTGTATAAAAACGCACTAGTGTAAACAAATGTGACCAGCATATGGTCTGTAGGTACAAAACTAGAAATGATGTGTATAAGCAGGCAGATATTAGGATGTAAATAAACAGAGAGCAATGAACTGTTTGTCTTGAAATCTGTGCAAAAAACGTGAAGAAAAATATAGTCTGTCTGCAAAGCATATAAATAGGGTATGATGTTTGTAGCATTTATGCTTTAATAAATCATTGTAAAAATACAGCCAAATTCTAAAAGCAGTGTGACGTTTTCTACAAAATATGGTTAAAAACTGTAAAATGTTTGTTTGGAGTCAAAACCAAAAATGACAGTTAACAGGAGGAAACTGTAAAAAATCACAGTATGAATTGAACAAAAAGTGTTTGTACAAATAAGCACTTTTTTGATTATTGCTAACTTTACACTGATGCCCTGAGACAGGCCATTCTTACATTTATTTTAGTTTTTATTTTTATTTTTTACATTAAGTTAACTGATTTGAATACACTGCTCTCCACGGAATAAATATGCATAATTCAATAAAAATATTGTTTTTGTGACTGAATGTTAAACAGAGTTGGTGGATGCTAAAGACAATTTTATATTAATGCTATAAGTCTGCAATTCACATCAGTATACAGTTTTTAAAATAGAAGTGTTGTAATTTGCAGGCAGTTATAGATAATGTAGGTAATAGTGACATCACTATGATGGCACTGTAATAAAAGATTTTTTCACTGTAATTTTTTTCAGCAATTTGCTAGTTCACAGATTTTCCCTGTTTTGTTAAATTATATATAATATTTAGTAAAATCAAAGAAAAAAAGTATTAATTTACATGTCAACCCTTAAAAAAAGGTCAAACCTTTAAATAATGTCGACATAAAAAAAATCAATATTTTTATAAATTGGATTTTTTTTGTTTTGTTTTTTTGTACAAAGTTTAAGTGTAAGATACTTTTTTAACACTATTTAAATTAGCAAAATTATCATTTTACAGATATTTGATGTTATTTGAAAGGAAAAATAGGTTTATTAAAGATTGAAAAATGTTAATATTTTATTTCACAAAAATTCCCCATTTTGTTAAATTGCAAATAATATTCAGTAGAATAATCTAAAAATGTTTTAATTTACTTAATTTACTTTAATTAATTTAATTTTTAAATAATTTGTTTATTAATTTACATGTTGACTGTTAAAAAACAGGCCAAATTGTTTGATTATAAAATTAAACAGTTTTACAGCATCTAAATGTACTAAACTATTAATATTTTATGTTTTGTTTTTGTGTTTTTTCAGGGACCTTTGCCGTCAGACTATTTTTCTCAGGGTTTTATTTGACACTGTACAGTACATTACAGGAAGGTCTAGTTACAGCATTAAATAATCATTTTCAGCGCTCAATTATGCCGTTTCAATGCTGCCAACCACAGCTGTGAGTGTCTCACTGTAATTTTGCAGGGACATTTTCCGGCGCGTACGCTTTGTTACGTTTCCTCAATCACACCGGAGTCAATCAACAGGAAATGAAATGTTCACAAGTCACGACGCATCCACAAAAGGTCAGAGCACCTTTGTGATGCGGCTCTCCTGCATGGACAACACAACCTTGGATGGAGGACACAAAGGTTACATCACCACGTTGAGTCAGTGGATGCTGTGACAACTGATACGTTTCCTTTAAACAGCCTAACAAGCCCTGTAGAGCTGAGTTTATAGGCCAGGAGCGGAACATTATGATAAGATGTGCGGACAAAAATGAAGATGCTTAACAATGATTTGCTTAGTTTGTCTAATAATCCTCAATGCCGGTGATGTAAGAGCTCTCACGAACCCACATCGGAAACATGTGTTCACCGTTGCACAGTTCTCCTGCAGAACAACGTCTGTGAATAAAACGAGGCAGAGCAGAGACATAATGAGACAAGGTGAAACCAATACTTAACCGTCCCTCTTACGGCAAACAGCCTGAGAACGGACTCAAGCTGAGCTGCAGCCGGAACAGCAACCTTTAGCAGCTCGTGTTTTCTAAAAGTACAAACCGGTTATGAAAAGCTGCAGGCCTACCACAGTGGCCCCTGCTTTGAATCCATTTTTAACCATCTTTTTTATCTGCTGTGTTTTGCTTGCAGGACACTCGGTGCAGGAAGGAAAAAAAAAAAGCCTTCGAGCTTCTAAACTGCATCCCAAAGACACCTGAAGGATGCATGTTTCAGCTAAAACAACAAACTTTAAACTGTTTAAAGGTGACCAACGTCCTGACAGATGTAAGACGGCCAAAGCGCTGGCGGTAAACTACGATCAATCACGGGGTTGTCGCTGACCCCACGCACCAAACCGTCATCTCAAAGTCACTGCCGGTCATTTTCCATCCGCACCATGTGGGCATCTGTCTGCTGCTTTAAAACAACCGGTTGCACACCCCCGACCATTACATCACCGCAAAGTTATTTTGCATAATATTCCCATTGTGTTTCAGCTTACTTGCATGCCTTTGCTTTTTGCTGTTTGGCACGTTGTCTTCTTATTATCCTGCCTTAGCTTTTTTTTTCTGTGTGTGTGTGTGTGTTGTGCCAAACCAGAGGAGCTCCAGTGTTTACTGCTGACAGTTTGCACTCAGAGTTCCTTTTTTATTTTGCAAAGATAATTGGCCCAGACAGCCCACATCTGCAAAAAAATAAAATAAAATAGACAACTGGGTGATGCTACTCAAATCCTTGTGGATATCTGAGAGCTGGAGAGTAGGTTAACACATTCACAGAGGTTATGTTGGAGTTAAGGTTCATGCATTCAGAAGCTCAGTGCCATCAGGAAACCATCTGCCAGCACGAGTTTCTTTAAATGTAAATTGACCAGCAATGCTGGAAACAACCAGAAGGTCATTTTAAAAGACTAGAACTGTTCTTATTGTATGTTCAGGATCCTTGAACGCTCTTTCAGCCATGTGGAGAAAAAAATTTGTTCACTGACTTTGTTTCTGTCCAGGTGGCCAAGAAATTGCTTCCAAGCTTTGCAAAATCACACTGTAAGGTCTTAATCTGAGCATTTTAACTCGTCAGGTAAATGTGTTGTGAGATCGTCTGTAACGCTCTGTTGTTTAACTCTACGACACACACAGAAACATGGTCACTAGGTTTGACTAAATGTCTAAATTACTTCTTTATTTCTTTTGAAAAAATTCAAAACCAATTTACCTCCATGTGCATCTTTAGCCTGAAATA
>NW_007578335.1:340805-343491 GCF_000690725.1 Stegastes partitus
TTTTTTTTTCCAACACAGGTGTATCTAATGACAATAATGAAAGCTGCATCCCATTTAGGTCAGCCGGCTCGGGTTGGACGCTCAGTGGAAGTGAGAAATCGTTTTTTTCTTTTCCTGCTTCAGAGAAGTTTTTATTTTATTGTGCGACCTAAAGCATGCCACTAATGTGAACAAAGGCTGGATCTCACTGGTGGAGGAAGAATTTAGATCAGTAGAAACGCTAGAATGCAAAGAACTAAAGGAAACAAAAGGCTGTACTTCCAATTAAACGCATCGCTGCAAGATTTAAAAAATACATAAAAATGTAATTTGAAAATTTAGATAAACCTTTTAAGTTGGAAACATTATTCTGACGGGTTGAGTTGACATATTTATGCTTTTTTGTGAACTTAAAATTGTAACTTAAACTCAAATTTGGTTAAATCGGTTGATTTTAAACCACATTGGAGATGAGGTAACCCAATGAAATGGGCTTGAATATGACATATTTCTTCTTCAGATACAAAACCTAAAAGCTTGTGTTCCTATTGTTGCTAATTTGGTAAACTACACTTTTAAAGAACATGAAAAAACTACTGAAAATATTAAGTTTTTACTAAAAAAACTAATTTCATGAGAAGTTATCATAACTCAAAACACCTGTTGTATTGTTTATTTAGTTAGTTGAGCCCAAATGTGATCATTTTTAAAGTGTAAATGTTGTTGTTAAACTACTCCACAGTATTTCATTGGATTTATATGATAATAAGAAAACATATGAGTGTTGGGTTTGTTCCTCCGTTGTGTTTTCTGGAGGTTGGCATCGACAAACTTCCGTCCTCTCGCTGATCTTTGGGTCACACTGAGTGAGGTGTATGTTTTTTTTGTGCCTCCACGCCTCAGTGCTGATGAACAGCATGCATGCTGGTATCTCCATTAAAGTCAATCAGTGATTAATCAAGCGCATGCGTGAATCATACATCAATAATCGCCTCATTTTACGCATGATCCTGCATTTTCAAAAATAGCATACTGTCAATATTTGAGAGCAGAAGATAAGAAACCATCACGTTTTCTATGTAAACTCTTAAATCTGCAAACCAACTGAAGTGTAGTATGAAATATTATAATAGGTTCTATCCATTGGTTATAATATGGAGGAATATATCTGCTCCAACACACAGCATCTCTACAACTTGGAGAACCAGCTAGTTTCACAGATCCAAAGTCTCACAGAATGCAGCNTCTTATCTTTGTTTTAAGCACCCTTGTGTCATATTACTGGTGCCTGTTTGCAATCCTGTCACAGGTTGTACTCTCCCTCCTCAGGCCTTCTCTTTCTCCACTATCCAGCAGTAACTTGCACCTTATTTTAAATGCTAACAATTTAGCACATTTCTGTAAACATCGGCTTTCTCAGCCACATTTCAGGAACCTTATTACTACCTCTTCGACTAATTTGCACGTCAGTTGCATCTTTCTGTATGCAACACGTGTGAGCTGCTGGACGTCTGCGTTGTCGAGCAGATCTGCAACATGTGTACGAAAATAGACCCACGCTTTTCCAACATGCACACAGGATGGAGAGCTGAAGGCGCGCCGCATTAGCAGTGCATATTTAACCTCGGCACATCCTCACACCGGGGTGCACTTATTTGTCGAGTCCAGTTGATTCCATCTTTGAGGACGGAGTTTCTCAGCTGGAGTGTAACGAACTGGCCCGCGGGATAATTAGTCTGAAAATCTCCAGGCACAATCAGCACTTCAAGATCTGGACTTAGGAGGCTCCAGAATAAGTGGCGAGGCGTTCCTGATGGAGAGCTATAATAAGGGGTTTATCATGGCTATATGTAGCCGTGCCGAGAAAAAAAAGAAAAAAGATCTCTCCTGGAGTATTGAACATCTCACACTCCTCAGTGCTGTAATTTCTGTATTTTCACAGGCAGCACATTTATCTTTCTTTTAACATCCAAACCTAACTCATTAACCTCGTCCTCCTTTGCAGCACACAATAAAATGATGCAGGAGACCACAATGACATCAGACCATCTCGCTGAAAACAATCCAAACCGCCTATTTCTCAAACATCTTGTCCGCTCCTCGCCGACTCTGCTCCACCGAATGTTTATTATCTCACAGAAATACGCTGCACTGCCTCTGCAAAAATTTGTTGCAATGCTCATTCACAGAGGACAGTATTCTATCGCTGACCCAGTTTCACGGCAAAAAAATCAAAATTACTTTTCAAACCACTCCTGCAGCATAATCCACCTCTCAGTATGGTCCACAGACTCATACGGGCCACATACATATGAGATCAGAATTGTCTCTGGACAGAATCCTGAACCAAAAAGCAGACTTTTTTCTTTCTGCCTGCATCAAAAGCAGACGTTTTAGGAAGAAGCATTACTTTGTTCCAGTCAAGTGCTCCACGTGAACCACCCAGGACCCCGAAACCGAAGCCAGACATGTTTAATTTTATTATTTACACCCCGCGCTTCCCCCACCGCCACTTGTCAAAAACGTCTTCTGTGAAAGCAACCTCCTGCTTCACCTCAGGGGAACCCCTCAACCAAGAGGCCCGCTTTGTATCAGGAGACTATCAGCCGCGTGATATCACACTTAAAGCAACCCCGGTGTGCGCGGAGAGCGGCGAAGAACAGTCTGCCGCTGTATAAATCCACATAAATTAGCACCGTGGACGTCC
>NW_007578335.1:345583-349244 GCF_000690725.1 Stegastes partitus
CACATCAGATGAGCAACTTTGACTATAAAACAAGAAACCAAGATACAGCTGGATGTAATAATTTAACTCTCAAACTGACATCGTTTTAACTTACACCTGAAATTCAATTCTGACTTTGGTTTTTGTGTTCCACCCCGAGGCCTTTTTGGTGGCATCACCTCTTTAAAAAAGAATTTTTGAGGTGAAAAAAAAAAGAAAAAAAGAAAGAAAAAAAAGGAACATTTTTAACATCTGTTAACTGTATTTTTGGAAGAATTAAATTAAATTATTATCATTATTATTATTATTTTTAACAGATTTTTCCCGTTTTATGAAATTACACGATAGAGCTGGTAAAATCATAGAGGAAAAAAAACAAATTAATTTGAATTCTAGCATTTAAAAAAAAGTCCAATTCTTTTTTTTTTTAAAACAACATTTTTTAAAAATAAATATTAACTGTAAAATTCAACTATTTCATACTGCATCTACATTGGCAAAAAAATAATGTTATTTCACAGACATTTGATTTTTTCCCCCAAGAAATATAATGTATATTATTAAGGATTGAAAACCTGCAAATAATTTTTCAAAATGTTATTTTACAGCGTTTTCCTGTTTTGGTAAAATCACTGAAAATTACAATCTGTATATTTACAAATTCTAATTTCTTCTTTTACAATATGTGACCATATAATTAAGCAGCTTTACTGTATCTGAAACAGCGAAAATCTTAAATATTTTACAGACACTTGTTGTTATTTTGACACTAAAGTATTTCTCCATTTTCTCACATATTATTTTTGTTGCCAAATTTTCACCTTTCTTTTTTTTTTCCATACTTGTTTTACAGTGTCCTGCTCACTGCCACCAGTTGAGCAGCTCAAACACTTTTGGATAAATGCAACACTTTCCTAAACACAACAGAAATGAGACTTTTAACCGTCTCTCTAAGTCATGAAACACGCTGCCTTTACATTCCTGTCCGGTGCACCAGCTCCTACCTCAGATTTGTAGCCTAACTGAGCTCGCTCCTCAAGTAAATGCAGTCTAATTAGTTAGCAGTTAAGGCTTTGGGCTATAACTGAGCTGCAATTTGGAGCTGCCAATGCACAATATGCCAGGTGCAGCCAATAATAAATAAAGATAATGGCAGCAGCTGCAGCGGGGGGCTCAGATGGAGCTTTAACACTAATATTAAGGTTGTTTCTAAATGATAATGTGATTTGGGCTCCTGCATCTTATTGGAGGATAATGTGGCTGTTAAATGTTAAATGTGGCGTTTTGGGGGGAAACATCAGCTGCTCCTCTTGTTGGCCATCAAGCGGCCAGACTGGGAAGTGCAGCATCCCGACTCTCCTCACCCTCCCTCCCTTCCTCCCTCCCTCCCTCTCCAGCCGTCGCCTGGAGCAGCGTGTGTGCGTAAAAGTGTGTGTGTGTGTCCGTGCGTGTGCGCGCCGGTGGAATCTGACAGCACGCTGGAGCTGCGTTTAAGAAAAGCTCAGCTCTCTCAGTTTTCTGCCCGTCTTATTGCCGCTCTCATTGTCTTTGTCGACAGTGATAAAGAGAGCAGGTACCATCTGTCCATTCCGCCAATTTATTACGAGTTGCCTCCTTTTTTTTTTTTTTTTTTTTTTCTTCCTCTTCCTCCTTTTTTGTTTGCTGCTCTTCACAGATGTTATGTCAACACTTTTTTTTGGGTGCTGGTGGGGGGAATCCCGGTTCTAATGGAATCTTGTTGTGGCTTCTTTTCGGTCTCTTCTCTCTTTCAGTTCAACCAGGGGCCTGTTTTTGGAATAAGAACAAGCATTGCTGTTTTCTGACTTTGAGAGAAGAAAGAAGGGACTCCTCTGGAATTTCCTAAGGAATTTATTCGGACAGCTCCGGTAAGTGAGCGATATCATCTTTTAGAGAAAAGAGAGCTGGGATGCATGCACCACACTGACTGAGTTTATTTTTATGACAAAAATAAACACGCGCATCCTTCATTTTATTTCCCATTCTTCTATTTCATTTACAGTTACCGGGGCTTTGCATTCTACCGCCTGGGTATATAGTAAGTAGTACTTTCTTCCTTCTAATTCCGGCGTATTGCAGCCCCAAAGCGTCCTGTTTGTACCCATGTGTGGAATTAAGTGTCGATTTTTTTATTTTTTTTGCTCCAAGTTGTGTGTCGTGCCGCGGTGTGAGTAGGTGCATATTTCTGCATATGTTGGAGCGGCGGGTCTGGAGGACGCAGCGCACCAGCGGTGCACCGCTCCGCCGCTCGCTGTTGCACTCCAGATGGTGGCGAGATATTTACACAATTCTTCATATCGTCACCATTTAGAACACATCCAGAGCCATGTTTGCCCCCCCTCCGCTGTTCTTCCACCTCCTCCCCCCCCCCTCCCGGCTCTGCGCCTCGTCCTCGCACGCTGTGAGGACGCACCGGGCGCGCACGGACACTCGCGGGGGTTCGTTTTCTGTGTGTCAGTCGCGGGACGTTGTTGGGGGGTTAAAAAAAAGTTAAATGTTTTGCTTCTGTGGCGGGTTTGCACGGTTCTCTGGGTGCCTGCGAGTGTGCGTGCGTTCTCGTGCGTGCCCAAGGGCTCCTGACTCAGGTGATGTAGTCGGTGGGTGGGCTGTGACTCACCCAGTTTACCCATTTTTTATTTTCCTTTTCTTTTTTTTCTCTCTCTTTCCTTTCGCTGCTGTTATCTGACAGGCTTTGATGCCAGATTTGACTGGTGATTGACAGTGGCTCATGCGCAGTAGTGTGTCAGCACATGCCCATGTTTTCCCCTCCCTCCATCACTGCCTGCTATATTTGGATTTCCCATAATTTATACAACCTCTTCCTCTGTGTTTAAGAGTATTTGCCAGAGAGCTGCTGACAAGTGATTCATATATAGCCAATTACCCGTGATTTGCGGTCATCCTTTTGCAGCCTGAGAGAGAAAGAAAAAAAAAAAAGAAAAGAAGAAGTGGAGAGCCTCTAAAAGGCAGGATAATGAACTGAAAAGTTTGTGGTGTGTTTTGTAGCCAAAACCCGAGTCGAGGAGAAGCAAATGAGGGCAAGGACAGCTCGCACAGCCGGAGAGATGTGTCTTCTCCGGCTGGTGTGGAGTGACAGAGGGCTAAGTGAGCATGACCATTGAGGAGAGGTAATAGCATTACGGTCTGCCAGTCATGAGCCGGTGCAGGAGATAGGTTACTGTTGCATTTCAAAGAGAGCTAAATGGGCAAACATGCAGGACGGGGAGTCGGTGACACGAGGGCACTTGAGTGTGACACCTTTAAAAAGCCTCCGACGTGGCTCCATAGCACACTTTGGCAAGTTGTCAGATTATGCAGATGTTAATATTGATGTGGCTCTGCGGGGTTGAGAGTTGCTGATGATGAGCTTATTCTGCATGATTTTGTCTATCTATCCATGTCTTTTAAAAGCACTGATTAATATATGCACATAACATAAAAAAAGAGACCCTCTGATCCAACCAGAACACCATCAGGAGCACACACACCCCCCTTCCTTTAAAGAACCACCGCTCGGCCCAGACGTTGGGATGCTGCTCAGGTCAGATATCCCCGCTGCGTGTGAAACACAATTCCGAGCACAAAAGTGGGATTTGAATCATTTGCTATCCGGCAGTGAATTTGCTGCAAAAAGCTTTCAAGGATTAGTCCCAGGTAAGACTGT
>NW_007578335.1:349254-382841 GCF_000690725.1 Stegastes partitus
CCCTCTCTCTCAACCCGCCCCTCCTGCCATCATTTACCCAGCAGCGCTCCCTATTTCATAAACTGGCAACATTCTGCAATTTTCCTTCGTCTTTCCCTTTGAGTGATACTCCCGAAACCGCTCGCCAAAGCCCACATCAATCACTGCTGGATGGGATTTGAGCTCCGGCTCGAAGGCAGTAAGCAGGGAGGACAGGTTCTGCTTGCTCACAGTTGCACAAGCTCCTCCACGGTGACCCGAGAGCCACGAGCCAGCAGTGGCACTTAGAGAGCTTGCATTTCTGCAAATCCTTCTCTTTTTTCTCCTCTCTTTCTCTTTTCTTTCTCATTAATTATGCCTTAACATAGGTTTGCTCTGGTGTGACCGTGTTGACAACACGCTCACTTTTTCTTCTGCCGGCTGCACCTCCCTGGAGAGAATCAGGAGTAAGCTGTAATTATGGTTTATAAACTTCATCTAGGTGACATAATCGGGGCATGGCTGAGATGGCAAGAGGCTGTCATAACAACTGCTAATAAATTTATAGCTCCTTTTTTTTTCTTCTTCTCCTTCTTCTCTCACTATCTTACTGTATATGTTTGCCACAGAGTTGAAACTATCAGATTTTTGCTCAAATATATTGTTTTCTAAAGAAAAACAGAAGAGGCTAGAAGAGAGCAAATATTGCCCAATTCCCCGCGAGAAAAAAAAAGAAAAGAAAGACGAGCTGTATGGGGAAAGCAGCGGCTATATTATTTGTGTTTATACTGTGAGGAACACCTTGATTGCCGTCCAAGGCTCGGCAAAGCTGAGCATCCGACTCCCAGGGGCCGCTTTATAATGAGGATGCGCTGTCAGATAATTAGATACACCTGGCGCAGGCGTTTTCAGGAAATTTTGATTCATCCCAAAATAAAATGTCTGTGCCTGCCAACATGAAAGCAGGAAGGGAAAAAAATAAATAAAGAAATAAAATATCCCGCTGTCACATTGCCTCTCCTCCCATGGTGGCAATGTTTTATTTATTTATCCACATCTTAATGCTCTCGGATGAGGCGGGCTTCATTTTGTGGGCTAGCTGACGCATTAGCTGCCAAAGTTTCTCATCTCTCGCGGAGTGAGCCGCTCACTCACGAGGGTGTCGCCGTCCCTGGGCGGACGCAGCTCTGCCTCTCTGAAACATTGGACGTTTCTGACGCGGCTAAATTTAACAGCTCCCTCGGTGGCGTGGCACGAGATGCGTCTCCAGACAGCGGCACGACGACGCCGACGAGTAAAACAAATCTGCACACCTTCAGAGAGGGAGGAACATTCGTCTTGTGACAACTGTCCCTTTTGTGCCTCCTTGATGATGCTTCAAATGCAGAAATGAAATGTTGGGATTTTGATAGATGCAACTAATCAGCCATTTCATGCACACACTGTACACACAGCAAGCCCTGAATGATGATCAGCAACCTTAAATGTAATGTCTTCTTTTTTTTTTTTTTCCCTAGCTGTTGATTAGAAATGCTCTGTGAGATGAAATCCTCTCACCTGTGCTGTTTATTTATCAGGCACATGGCTCCAGTCATAAATCAGACACTCATTAAGTTGTTAAACAACAACTTTTGCCTTCTGCAGGAGACATCAGTGCTATTAAGCCTGATGTATGTGATAGAGTGGGAAGGTGAACCATCGCAGACTGCTCATGTTATCCAATTAAGAGATGTTTATTACGCCTTTTTTTTTTTCCCTCCAGTCTGGTCACATTTTAATTAAAAAAGTCCTACGTTGATCGTGAAGTTAGTATCAAGGGATCAAAAAGAAAAATGACAGATTATACAGATATACTCAGAATACAAACACAAGCTAAAAAATGCACTTTTTTCTCCTCCTCCTCTCCACTCCATGGTTTGGCATCAGCGTGTCAGGTCTGATCTGAGCACAATCAATATTCCCGTTCTCAGGGTGAGAGTCGAATCAAAAGTAGGCCTTGGTAAATGTATGCGAGCTCGTAATAGGTCAACGGCAAAAAGTTTAATTAGCCGTTTAAATGAGTTTGCAGGGTCTGGAAGGGGAATAAATGTTTTCTTTTATTCTCGCCAAAATGACATCCGCAATCAGTGCGGAGAGACGGCGAAGTCTGCAAAGATCCTCCTTGACCTGCTCACACCTTGGCTGTGCAAGAAACGAGATTTTTCTTTAATTTATTTAATTTTTTTTGCAATCCGGCACGCGGCCGTGTACAGAAACCTCCTCTGAACTTTGACCGTTTACTTGAATGCAAGATAATAACAGCGTAGCACGGTGCGACAGAAAGACAGTCAGCGAATTGACTCGGCTTGTTAGCAACACCTAGCATGCTATCAGCTAACATCAGCGACCGCGTGCTGCTGAATGTACTGTAACAGAAAAGCTGCAGTCAAACATCTGGGGAGGATTAAATGGAGAAAAGCAAACACTGTTAATTTGCTTTTCCAAAGTTACATCACTGCGCTTTATGTGCTTCTGCACCCAAATCAATGCTAGCTTAGATGTCAGTCTGGGTTTCGCTCTATTAGGAACATATTTGCATATGAGGATGGTTGGAAAGCATAGCAGCAAACTGCAGGAATTAGAGCCATAATTACTCTCTTGATAATGCACTGTGCATCTAAGGAGCAGCCTGACCTCAGCAGCTGTATTTCTGCGCCGTGAATGTCTGGCAGCAAACACGATGTCAATTCAATCCCATCATTTGATCTGGAGCATATTTCTCCTCCTCGTGAGTCCAACAAGGTTGCCTGTGCTTTCTTGCATCACTGGCGATGCAGTTAAACAAACTCGGTGTCAGTGGTTTAAACTGGTGCCAGTCTGTGGCGCTGCACAAAATCAACCCTGCAGGGCACATCGAGCACTTCTGACCTATGCAAATCTCCTAATATGTAAATTATTTTGGCATTTGAGCGTATTACACGGCGTTGGAAGCAGTTTGCTGAGTTTCCTGCACTTCAGCGGCGATGAAGCAGAAGTTGTGTCAGTGAGATATTGTTCAGTGTATCGGCGCTGGGCTTTGATTTGTCCTTGGCCGTCTTAACCTTGAACAAAGTGCTGCTCGGTAGTCTTTCATTTGCTGTTACCTAATTTTCTCCAGCTGTACTTCTAACCCAGGCTCAACCGTGCGTGATTCGAAATGCATCTGAAAAGCTGCCGTGGATGTTTCCCTTCCCCTCCTAGGCGGTATTGCTGCTGCCTAAAGACAATCAGTTTCTGTGCTGTGCGGCTGGAGAAAAAAAAAATAAAGAAATAAATATAAAGGCTGCTTTCTCTCTGCCCTGGCATGACAGGAACTCACCAAACTGATGGATACTGACAAAAGACAGGAGGAGAATGTTATAGATGTGCTGCCCAGAGTCAGAACCTCCGCCTGAACTAATAACCATGTACGCCAGGCTGAACACAACATCTGTGCGGTATACGACGACGCTAACTACCGCGATCAGCTTCATACGGAGCTGAATTAAAACTTGTATGACACACAAACCGAACATGAATATTCATGAGCTGCTGCAGCATTTATGCACGCTGGAGTAGCTCCATAGGCATCTGTGATATCATCTACATCCCTCTGCGTGTTAGCATATCCGCCGTTTGATAGGTGCTATCTTAAATAATGACTCACTGTGGTTTCAAAAGAGCAAATGCCAGCGTAATCTTACAACCTGACCTTTTTGTAAGCCACGTGCACGGCACCACGGTTGGAGATATTTTATCTCCATACATGCAATAGCGCTGGCGTTCCTCCGCTACCCGGCGCCTTGCGAGATTTCCGAGGGCACTGGTATGTTCCGTATTGGCATTATAAGTCTACTGGGATGCGCAGGCGAAGAAGAAAAGAGAAAAGGAATAATGCAGGCAAGCTGGAGCCAGGGTACTCTGCTCAGCTCGATGCCGCTGCCTCTAACAGACATGAACAAGAGAAATCAATTAGACCTACTCGGTTGCTATCCAAGGGACTTCCACCACGGGAAAGGGTAGAGCGAATCAAAGCATTTGGAAAGAAAGAAAGAAAAAAACAAAAAAAAAGAAAGTAGCAGAAGAGGAAAGTGAACTCGAGTGGCGGTTTTTGTTGTGTTCTCTGTCAGATCAGCCGCCTCTGACCTCAAGATAACATTCATTTTCTCTGTGTTCATCCCAGGCGTGCTTATAATTCCAGACACTTCCTCATCTCTTTTTTTAACACCCGGTCTTTTCTCTTACTGTCCTTTCAGGTCAGTAATGAAGGAAAGATTGGCAAAGATGCTCCATAAAGAGAATATTTTTTTGATGAAACCTCGCACAAGTAGGAATCTCAGTTCAAACTGTTAGATTTTTATATTCATACCTTAAACCCATTCCAGGAGTCGCTTGGAGGTCACTGCGAGCGGCGCTTCTTTTCCACGCCGCGACGGGCCGCCGTGTTGTCGGGCTGAAATGAAAAGAGCAAACAAGTTCGACTGTTAGCTTTAAAGCTCGTATTCAAACAGGGTTTAGCTTCAAAAAAAAAAAAAAAAAAAGTCTCTGTTTGGTTTTATAGAAAGAAAAAAAGGTCCCTTAAGATTAAAAAAATCTTCATATCGAATATGAAACAGTGCTTCTATTTTGGTGGGATCAGTGAGGCTTGTATCCACAGCATATCATTTATTAATAGTATTTTACAGCCGGCTAAAGCTCAGCCTCGGCGTGATGTTGAAGTATACGCGCCGCTACAGTAAATATAGAGATCCTGTGATTTCCACATCCGACTAAACAGGGCGTTTAAAAATCCATACGTGAGTTTCCCAAAGATCATGAGAAAATTATTTTGCATAACCGGCGGAGATGATCGAGCGAGATGAGGCGATTGATGCTCTTAAGCGCGCTTTATTGAATGGAGCCGAGCGCCGCGCTGTAAATACGGAGGTTGAGAGTGCGCGGCATGGATTTCACAGGACCCAGAGGCCTTATTGTCTTTGATCAGGCTGAAAGAGGACACTTTTTGATCAAGCACTACCTTGGACATTTAAATCAAATCCCTGGCAGACTCAGCAGCTCCGGCGTAATCTCGACACACAGTCGAACGTGGACACCCCTGGAAGTGTGCTGGAGTCTATTATATTGTACATTTTGAAATCTTTTTCCTCCTTTCCCCTTGATGAATATCTCACACTTGGTGATAGGGGAGTTATTCTACAGAGTGGAAATCCAATTTGACAAAGAAGACCTGTCTCGTGGAGTCTTTTAAATGATTATGATCGCATAAAGTCTGCAATGTAACAGACCTGGAAGGATTAATGAACAAGAATCCAGTTTTTTTTTTTCTTCTTCTGTGGAGCTACGTATGAATAAATCTTCGACGGATGGAGATTGACATGGCGGTGACAGAAGCACGGCGGAGTTTAAACAAAAGGACGACTGTGTGCTGATAAAATAACGGACATTTCGACAGCGCGAGCTCGGAAAGTTGCGTTCAGTCGATAATCCGGTGTGTACAGTTCAGTCCCCCGACAGAGCACACATGTAAACACAGCATCCCCGCCTCCCACTCAGCCCTGCTGTAGGTTTGGCTGTGGGTGCTCGGCAGATCCCTCGGCATCATGAGAGAATAACAATGAGGGTTTTGGGAGGGATCAGTTCCCCAGCACAGAGCCATACTGGGTAGGGTTTACGTAAGACCCCGGCTTCCTGAGCTCTCTGCCAGTTTAAGATGACAAACAAATGGTAGCGAGGAGCACCGGCTTGCCAGAGGGGAGGGATTGCATGTCTTCATGCTACCCCCACTGCTTCATCCTGCCTCCAAACACCGTCCCTCTGTTCATGCACAAGCCCCGGCTATGTGTCGTGGCTTGCGATAGCGGGTCTCCTGTGTATCCACGCAAGTCGGTGTGTGTTTTCACACCATTTGTTGGCTCCCACTTTGAAGCCACCGCCTTCCCTTATCCTCCTCTTCCTCCCTTTGTTTTCCTCTTTATATGTTCCAATGAAAGAAGGCTGGGATCTGTCAAAACTTATCCCATCTTCTGTCTGGCTTGTCAACTTTTTTTTTTTTTTTTTTGGGTGGGCCGCCACGGAGATTCACTCAGCCCTGACACCCAAGTGGTTTTTAAAATGTCAAAACTGGTTGAGGCTGAGCCGTTGTCTTTTTTTGTGGGATGATATAATTTATGTGTTTTCATCTGGATTTTCTGCTTCCACATCACACCGCGATTTCACATCATAGCGGCGCTGCAGGTTGTTGAGGAATTTCATGATCTATCATTAAATATTAAAGAGTTATAAATAGATTTAGACGCACTTTAAAAATTTTCGTTCTGCAGTTCTTAAGGAAACCAAGCGTGCAAAAAAAGGCAAAACAAGCACAGTAATTGCAATCACGCAGACAGACCTGCTGAATAGTGATTAGAGGTGGCAGAGCTTTTTTTGATTTTTTAACCTGGACCACCCCAAAGGTGCCGGTCCCGCTTCTGGCTTCGACTCACTGCGACGTGATTGCAACCAGCTTCTTGATAAGATGAAGCCCACAATCCCTTGGTGCCAGGTGTATTTTTAGTAAACGTGTCTGGCACACTCTGCTGTCTAAAATTTCACAACAAAAGGAATCCAGGTTTTTGCTGCTTTAATCAGCTACATCTGCACCGGGGCGGGAAAAAAAAAAAAGAAGAGCAGATGATGCTTATATAAATTGCAGTGTATCAGGTATAAAAAGCCAAACTGGAGAATCAAGTCAATACATGAAAGTTGAGAGAGAAGCCACACAGACACAAAGAAAAGAGCTGCTTCTCAATCACTGCAATCCCCAGACGCTACGAGGAAGACATATTGGACGCAGCGTCTTCTGACATGCAGCAATCCGGAGCAAGGTCTCCCTTTGTTCCTGCGTAGCACAGAAATACACCATAAGATAGCATTAGGATCCATTGAGTAAGGGAGTAAGGGGGAAAATCGATGTAAGGTGAAAATTAAATTTGGCCCAAAGAGCCTTTAGGCAAAGTGCAATTTGAAAACACATCTTTTATTTTCCCCCGGGTGTCTGATCGGGGCTGGCAGGAGATGGACAGTGGATTTAACCATCATAGATAGAAAAAAAAAAAAAAAGGCAAAGGTATGGTATGAGCAGAAGGGAAGCACCCTCATCTCGCTCCTAATGTGCCTCCCCTTTGATTGTCTAATTCGGTTAGGGCCGTGCGTCCCTTATCGGATCATATCAAAGGTCAGAGGCGTCCTGTAGACAAATCAATCTCCCCGTCTGAGGAGGCGCAGAGGAAGCATGGATTGAGGGAGAGCTGATCCATCTAGCGGCTCTGAGAACGAAGGTGGGTGAAGGAGGAAGAGAAGTGAAAAATTATGGCATCTGCTGCTCGGAGAGAAGTGGGCGAGGAAGGTGAGATTGAACTGTTGACTTGGGGAAAGCAAAGAGAGAGAAAAAAAAAGGAGGGTTTACATTATTGCTTGCGAGATAAGTGCAATTATTTGAGGAGGTTTCGGCACCGAGCGCGTTCGAACTGGGCCGCTCCGAAAAAACAATAAAAGTTTGGAAGTTGTAGCTCTCCGGTGGTCACGGCTGCCAAACACTATTACCCTCCGTGGTGTAAAAAGTGTAAAGATTATCCGGCGGCTGCACACCTCTTCATGCACGGCTTCGAAATCAAAATTGCCGCGGTAACTAGCGCCCTGTGCCGCCCCGCAACCGGCGATTAATCGATCGGCCGTCTGAGCGATTGATACTGAAATCCCCCGCTCAGATCGGCGGTCCTTCAGGAGGTCCGTTAATTAAAGGTTGTTCACGAGAAACGCCGCTGCAGTGAAACCGCTATTTATCATTCCTCTCATACCTCATGACCCTGAATGTTTTTTAAACCAGTGCTCCAGACCCACTCAGAATGCCCATTAACAAATAGTCATAATTAAACCAACGATGCATAAACACACTGGTGGTGGTGGGCAGCGTTCCTGGGCAAAAGTTTATAGGTGAGTATAAATCATCCGCAGTTTAATGCCGGCAAGATGTTTAATTTGGTCCCTTTGAGTGCGTAATTAGTTCAATTAGCCTCCATCCTGCACGGGGGAAGCACATGCAGAATGGACCCAGGTTGCCCTCTGGTCTTCCTGCATTAAATGGCAACTGTGTGTTTTCCTCCTGTAAGATTAAAACTCGGTGTGTAATAACTCACCGGAGCCCTTCCCCTCCTCCAGACGCCCGTTGCAACGGTTCAGTGTGAGATAATGTTTGCTCAAGCAACTCTCAATGAGATTCAGCGCTCCGGTGACACCATTACTCTAAGCTCATTGCCTAGTCAGGTTGGGTGGGTCTACCCTGCCTCAGAAGTCGAAGCTCAGAGGCGCCAGAAGAGAGAGCACCTCTCGAGACAGATTACATGTCTGCGGACAAGCGAATAGGCTTGCACTTCACCTCTGCCTGAGACAAGTGGGTTATTATCTTTTGGGTTTTTTTTTTTTTTTTTGTTCATGCTCTTGCCAGTCATGTAATGCATCCAGGACAAGATGCTCGCCTGGCAGCCCGAGCAGGTGGACGACAAGGCAGCTTACACATTTTCGCTAATAGCAGGCAGTCAGTGAAACGTATCTGAAATGAAGATGATGGCACAAGCCTGCAGAGGAAGTCAAAGCAGCCTAGGCCCGAGCCAAAGTGTTTTAAATGGATTACACCAGTGTGTCATTGCGATTACACGCTCCTCGCAGGGACCGCGACAAGATGAATTGTATTTTATGACTTTACAGCAGATCTTTTTTCTTTCTTTTCTCCTCCAACTTGAATGCATTTTTTTTTTCTTCCCTCTCCGCTACGTAGCGTGATCCGAATGCGGGATTGTTTTCTTGCCTTTGAACTACCTCACAAACAGTTCATCTTCTACTTTTCCTTAAGGGGACACTTTCTGTTTATCTTGGTGCTGAGAGTGGCTGACTGAAAAACCTACACACAAATGCGTTTTCACGCTTTGTAAATGATATTTCAGACTTATTCCGGCTTGTTTTGTGAAGCTCATTCTGCATTTAGCGCAAACATACATTGCATTTAGAAAAAAAACGCTCGCCAGGGAACCTCAAAGGGCCTCAGAAAGTGATACACATAAACACAAAGAGCAGCTTCTTCCCGCTATACCACCACCACCGCTGCTGCAGGTCCCTGTTTAGTAATAATTTCATATCTTCCTCTCTCCATCACTACGACTCCATCATTTACATGCATGTACAGAACAGTCCCATACACTGTGCAGCATGTATCATAAACCCCAGTGTCCTCCAATCCTGTCGTCATTATTGCAGAAAATTAGCAGATATAGCAAAGTGTGTGAGGGTTATGAAGAGGGTGTGCATGTGAAGGAGAGGTTACATCTCGAGGGAGTCCATTAAGGAGGGAAAGGACGAGGCGGGGGGGTTAAACGCCAGAGGAGTCCGACGTGACCTCGAGGAACATGTGTTCAAATGCACAGCTGGACTAATTTACTTGTAAAGTCATTTCGCTTATCGGAAATCCTCGCTTCCGCTTTTCTGTGATGAACGCTCTCCCAGCCGCACCGTTTCCATTCGATGTGGGGGCGTATACATCTGGCCGACCCCTCGCGCAAGCCCAGGAAGAAACTGTGCGACTATTGTTTCAGAAACTTTATGAAATAGATGCTGAGGAGCTTGCATATGGTGCTGGAGTTTTAAAAAAAATGCAAATAACGGGAAGTAGGCCGACGCTTGCCAAGATCTCTGCGTCGCTCTCGTGTCCGTAAAGACGAAGCTACCGCCAGCAGCCAGAGGCAAACGTTTAGTCTGTTGAAGAGCACTTAAATCTGAGCATCAGCACCTCTGAAAGTTCAGTAATAGCACGGCGTGTCCTGTTGCAATTCAGACCAGTTTTGTTTTTAAAGGTGATTTTGAGTGGGGCTACTTCTTGGCTGGAGTTCAGGAGGAGCAGCGGAAACTCGGAGCTAATGGTGATTAGTGAGCTTCAGAGGTGCTGGGAGGCAGAATTTGTTTCCCATCCTTCTCGTTTGTTATGCTAAGCTAAGCTAACTGCCTGCTGGCTGTGTCTTTATATTTTTACCATACAGACGTGAGTGTTATTAGTAAGTGTGTCTGGATTTTTACAAAACGGAGCAACCCAGTGAGATTCTGGAAAGTGTCTGAATGGAAACCAGTAAAGATCTACAGAAAAAAATAAAAGTTCAAGACCTTAGACACTAGAATTAACACATAAAGCAATCAAATTTCTACAATCTAAGCACAGAGTTTGGGATTTTTCTATGTTTTAATTCATTTATGAGTTGAATACCAAATGCTTCCTGCTGTTATTTTTCTCTTTCAAAGCGGTTTGATGGTTTAAATTACTTTCATGAAGATCACAGTCGCCTACTTTGGGCTAGAAGACATTCATTAGATGAGAAAAACTGCATTTCTCAACACTTAAAAGAAATCGCCTATATTGGACACATTTCGTGAATGAAAGTCGAAGTTTTTCTTTTTAAAAGTACCAAAAAATCTGATATTTTTGCACATTTTTTTGCTCTGCATGTACCTCTTCACATCGCCCAGTGCCTTGCAAAGGTGCAATTTACCAAAAACAAATCCAACATCTGGCTAATGATGGAAGTGATTGCTGCTCCAGACTCTTCCCCCTGCCTCCCACCAGGTGTTTCTCACCCCGTGCTTCCCGGAGAGTTGCCTCCGCTGCCCTCGGCTCAATCCGTCAGCCTCTTTTCTTCAAGTGCCTCCACCACTTACCGCCCTAACCTCCTTCATGCCGGCGAACGCGCTCGCTCCTCAAGATAATCACAGCGCCAGCGCCTATGAAATCTGAGCAGCCTTAACAATGACCACTGTGCGCTCCTATTGAGAACCATACAAATTAGCCCGTGTGCTGGTGGCCAGTGGGACAATGTATTCTGCTGGCTTTATCACATCTCGCCCCGGCCTGCTATTAATCTTGTGGACTGTATGGGATGAATTAATGCACTGAGGGATTTGCGAGGGCTATGGATATGGATTACATTGTCTAACGGTATATTTGAATTGGTCTCTGAATGTAATTCCAGTGGACTAAGATAAAATTCAGCTGATAAGAGCCCGCCGTAACAAACCACATCATTATTGCCCCTGTCAGTCTGTTGTGCATGGCAAAATGAAGCCGTGCTCTCGTAATCCTGTTCATCTCCAAGAGGTCTGCGGTGCTGATTGAGTGAAATCGTACAGTTGGTGGGGATCGGCTGGGAAGTCATTTCCATTTTGCTTAATATGCCCTCTGCAGATTTCACCTACTTTTTTTTTAGATCCTGGTTTTTGGTCTTCCAGCAGCTTCTAATCACAAATTTATCAACCTGTGCTTAACCTCAAACTCTCCACAAACACTTTTAGTAACCTTGTCTGCTCAGTCTGACTGAGAGGATAGGAGGTCATAAAGAATGTAAGACCCAAAGGAACTTTCCCCTCCACCAATCAAACAGACTACCCTCAGGGACGTCTAGACTGCGGCTGGTCTCCGTCCTCCCGCTCGCTTTTTCTATCGCATTACATCAGATTACTGTATCGCGGCGTAATTTCTCTTAATGCTCCCTGCACTGCAAAATCATCGCTGCAGTCTTTTATCTAATCCCGACCTAAAGTGATTTTTTTTCTCCTTCTCCCCTCCTTGTAATTGAAAATTATGTTCTTAAATGACTCATTAAGGGTTGCACATTCTCTCCCACACACTGAAAGCATCTCCTCCTCTTTTTTTTTTTTGACATCGAGAGAAGTTAATGTGTCGTGTGCATTCCAAGCATCTGTACGCAGCAGTGGCAATTTGAAAAAAAAAAACCAGCCACAGACTGGAAAATCTACACCCTGGGCTGTATCTAGCAAACAACGCTTACATTTCTGCAATAATTTTTGTTGGGAGGTGTTGGGGGGGTGGTGGTGGTGGTGGCGGGGATTATTCCTGTTTACCTCTTTCACCCGTGGTGGCACAGCGAGGACAACCGCTCGTAGCTTCTCGCGGTTCTTGGCAGGCCGTCGTGCGCCACCAGCGATGGCGGCTCCCGAGCCAAGCCAAGACGAGAAAGTCAATTAGCATTCGGCTCCGGGCTGCGCCAGCCGCCGCCACCATCGCGGCGGAGGATCTCCACGGAGCACAAACACCAGCATCCTGCATTTAAAACTTGCATATTAATAAAGTGCAGGGAGTGATTCACTGGCGACACTTCTGCTCCACCTCTGCTCCATCTGAGGCTCCAACACATGAGGTGGTGTCACGCGATGAGAACGAGGGAGGGGGGGTGGAAAAGCATCCGACGTGAAGCCTCGCAGAGCAAATGAATTTTTTATAAACTGCCCCCAGAGGTTCATAAACGCTGAGAGAGAGCAACAAAGACTGATTTAGCGAGACAAGGAGGCAGAAGGGTCCCATTTTTTTTTTTTTGGGCAAGATGTTCCCTCAGACACCTGCTGTAGCCGAACTTGCAGGGAGGTGGCAGCACTCGCAGGTGTCAACAAGACTGCGTCACTGTTTTTTTTTTTCTTTTCCTGCGCTCAGAGCTGACCCTGCCATCCATTTGGCCCCGCTTTATGATTACCATAAATGCCTGGATTGCCTGCATAAAATTGTGGAGTGGAGACGAGGGCCTCCGCTTCCATTAGTGGCCTCTTTTTACTGGAAGGGCCAAGTGTGTCCCCTGGGTAAGGCCAAAACTCTCACTGTCCTCTACAGTCTATCAAATAGACTCTGTAATCAAGGACTGGGCTAAGTGGAAAGCTGCGCTGATGGTGATGTTCATAAAACGATTATTCAGAGGGAAATACACTGAGTACGAGCCGGAGAGGTAATAGGGGGCAGGAGTGTTTCTGCGCTGAGAGATCATCTTTAAAAAATTAAAGCTCAATCAGTGGCAATCGGTTTTATTTTTTCGCTAAATTCTTGAATGGCCTCCAGCTAATTAGAATTTAGAGCTGCTGGGAAATTAGGAGGTGCTAAAATTGGTTGCTATGCCACAAAAAAAAAAACAACAATTCAAGACAATCCTTCATGAAAGATGTTTAAAATTCTGCTTTTAAATCAGAGGAACTAATGAAGGCTGTAACATCAAAGCAGGAATCTATCTGCTCCTGGAACGCGGTCCGTTGTAATCCACGGCTCATAGATTTTTCAGGTCATTTAATCATTTGGGAATATGAGTCCGACTCGGTTTTAATATCAGCAGTTTTTGCAGAAATGTCCAGGCGGGTTGGAAGGTCCTGCTGAGACAGTGCATATAATAAAAATATAGAATTGCCTTGTCTTATTCGGGGATTTGGGTTTCAATTTGATCTTATCCCGCTTGTTTAGAACTTCTCCTAGAGATAAAGCTCGGTTCGGAACCGGCTACGTAGGAATAATTCAAAAAGGTGGCGCCGCATACAAACACATGCAAACAAGCAGCACAAACAGCCGTGATTAGCATCGGCTGAGCAGGAAAGTGCATTTTTTTTTTTTTTTTTTAAAGATTAAAATGTGAAAGCAACTCTCGCAGGAACTCCAGAGGGGGGGAGGAGGAAGCGGCGCAATAATATATGCAGAGGGAGAGAAAAAAAATCTATTATGAGCGCGATGACAAGAGATCAATGTTGCCTCTTATTCCCAGTGACAGTCTGAAACTAATATAGTCATTAGCATTAATGCCACCGTGATACAAATTGAACAGGCTTTACTTTTAATAGTCCTGCTGCTGTCTATATTAGCTAAAGAGTGATATTCCACGAGTCGAATCTGTCAACTGCAGAGGGACTCGTGCAACGTCGTGCACCTTAAAAGCACCTTTGTTTGTGTTTGCTGTGGACAAACTGGGTGGAAAAGTCGCGTAAGAACACCTCGACTGTGTAGATTCAGCACTTTGGTTGCAGTTTGTGCAGCTTTATTTGAAAGGAAATTACAGTTTTCAAGTAAAGTCGATGCATAATTTTGCTTTTTTTCTGCACTCCAGTGACTGTATTTACAATTATCAAGCTTCTGTACGTGCAGCGTCCACTTTGATTCAGAGCTCCTCCACCAACATCACTTGACTTTTGTTCGATAGCATTTAACTGCCCACCTCGACGTCATAAATAATTTCCCGCCGCACATCTGTTGTTTGTGGAGGATCGCTCGCCATCGACACCCCTCACCGCCGCATCACGTTCGCTCACACCACCGCTTGTTTACTGTTAAATTATCAATCATGTAAAACAGAAGATCGGTCCAGAGGAGTGTTGGGAAGGAGGTGGGGAGGAGGGGGGGAAGAAGAAGAAAAACAGCTGGAAGGAGGAAGCGCTAAGCTGCTGAGGTTGGGATGTTTTTCACAGCTGCTGCTGGCTAACAGCAACAACAAAGCCAGAAGCTGGGATTTGCAAAAAAAAAAAGAAAAGTTGGTGGCATCTAGAGCTGACTTCTAATAAGTGAATGCAATTTCCTGCAGTTTTTTTTTCTTCTTTCTTTGAGACGTGAATACAACGGTCAGCCGATTGCATCATTAGCAAATAACTGTCAGAATAGCAGCCACATCATTAGCAAACCGGTGATTTACTGTGTTCCTTTCATTTAAACTCCCAGAGCTCAATTTTGAGATTTTGTGCAGGTCTATTAATTTAATAGACATTTAAAGATAATTAGGCTTAAAATTAGAAACGAGGCTCGGATAAGAGGATAAGCGGCAAGGTTTCTTAGGTAGAGGCGTGAATAATCAAGGTGTTCAATTGGAGCAGCAGAAAATATAGTAAAAGGAAAAAAAACCAGCCTCACTTCAGGGTTTGATCTTGTAATATTTTGTCAATACAAATAAGTGGGTCATCTGCGGAGACTGAACACATTGTATGGCAGCAGTAGAGAATTGTGGGAGCAGCCATTACAAAAGGCGTTTGTGTTTGGACATGCTGCTACGTTGAGAAAGTGCAAGCGAGACCCGTAACCCTGCAGCTTTGTGTTGTGCCGACCCAAGACAAATAGTCTATAGTCACACCTTCCGACAGAGAAAAAGCATGTCACTAGATTCCACTGCCGGTTCAGTTACACAGGGCCTGCTTACAGATCAATATGAACCTGCCAATGACAATGTCTGTGTTAATGCCTCAGGCTGCCGCCGCCGCCGCCGCCGCTGCTGCTGCATTCCACCCTCACAGAGCCATTTTGGCAATTCCTCCCCCCTAATTACGTTTGCATTCTCTGTTTCCTCGCTGTCCATTCCCCGCAACAAGCTCATAATACGGGTTAAAACGCTCTCGCCGCGCTCGCTGCCAGCGAATTGATCAAATATTCACTCAGTCGTACCAAGAATGCCAAAATCCGAGTGTGACGAGCGCTAATGCCGAAATGAGGGGTTGTGTAATTGCGCGCTTCCTGCCGCATCGCAATCATGTGCTTGACTAATAGCGTCCGAGTCGTCGTACCTGGTCCTTCGCGGGGAGGTAAATTAAGAACAAAAGATGGAAGATGCATGAGCGTGGAGGAAAATTGAACCAAGAAGAGACAAGGAAGAGGAAGGAATATATTTCTGTGGCTATGAATTATTCAGGTGTCTCCAAAAAAAAAAAAAACGGGGGAGCGTGCACCCACATTACTGGAGCTGTTGTGCTCTTGATTCCTCAGTTATGACTTTCTTTTTTTCCCCCCCATCCTCCACTTAAATACATCTTCATCCTTCTCGGACTGGTTTTGTTTCATTACCCCCCAAAAAACAACTAGAAATGAACCGGGCGAGTTGTCACGTTGAAAACTTTTAATTAACAGATACATTTTGGACAAATGGGAGGTTGTGTGAACTGCAGCATCCCCTTAAAATAATGTATTAATAATCATCTTTTTGATGCGAGATAGCACTTTAAAATGCCTTTAATGTTGTTGGTCTGGCCCGGTGATGGACAGCTTGTCTTTGCCCTTTGATCAGGTTGACGAGGTGCAGCAGATGCACGAATGCATGCACGCAAATACGCTCCTGTTTTTGTAAAAGCGCTATTCACACTCTGTTGTTACAGTTCATAAGTTTTATCAATATGGAAACAGTGGGGAGCAGAGTAAAGAAAACCCGCCTCAAAGCCTTCGGCGCTCCACGTACGTGCTAAAGCCGCGATAATACAGACTTTAATAAGGACTTCACAGCGTATAGTCCAATGCATAGTTTTCTTCTCAATGCACAATAATCACAGCACAATTAAATGATAGCAGGGATGCACCGCGTGTCTGGGAAGTGTGAGGTATACACTCCCAGCAGGTGGAGTTTGAGTGGGCTTTAATAACGGGCAATCACTTCAGCTGCTGTCATCGCCTTTAAAAGCAGCAGACAGCTTTTCTAATGGGCCAAGAGGGTCGGGGCCGATCTTATCACGAGGCAGGCAGCGGAGCAGAGCCGAAGAGAAAGTAGAGATTTATCAATTACCGCATTGACGGACAATTAAAGGGCGATTATTCTGAGGGACGGTCAATCATTTTAGGCGTCGTCTTCGGACGAAATGCGAAACGGTCGCAGAAAACTTTGTCACACGACAACTTCTCTACTTCCTGACAGGAATAGTTCATAAAGGACAAAAAATACATCACAATAAACATGATTTTTTACTTTAAACGATGCCTCATTTTGAGCTTGAAACTCTTGCTAATAAATAAAACAACATATAGATTTGTACGCCAGCTGGTAGCTTCGTAGCATTTTTAGCTGCTATTCATAACAGGGAGCGCCGGACAACAGTTTGCACCTACATACACACATTACTTATTTATATCGCACTTAGCCACTCTTTGACACGCATCGATTCAGCCTTAATGATATCTGTATTCTGTTCCTGTCTTTTATTAGCCGTGCAGTTTCATTGGCTTGTGCGTGGCGTCGAGGTGACTTGACAAAGCGTTGCGGTGCCGCTCCTGCAAACCAGAACCGCTTCCGGGTTCTACGAGAACGACGCTTGCAGCCGCACAAAGCGTAGCTAACTACAGCTTCCACCTACTGCGTGCATAATGGCGTCCAAGTGGCATGTGGGTACAGTACGGAGCGCCCGGAGAGCTTCTTGTGCCGAGGTCGAAGGAGCAAAGCCTCGCAAGGAGCTGCTGATTCCTTCCGATCGTTTGGCAAAGCAGAGAAATTGGGGCAGTGGTTGCATGAAGAGAAGCAAGGAAGGGAGGGAGAGAGGGAGCGAAACACAGATTTGAATATTGACTATACAAGGCCTAGTTAATTTTACAGTCGGACTGCGCGTACCTGCACTTCAACATTAATGATGATGTTATGGTGGAGTTTTAGAGGCTCCTAAAGATTAAAGACTTTCTTTGTAGCTCTGCAGATTTTGTATACCACCTGCTGGCAATCTCTCTGCGAGTTCATTTTTTCGGGAGCTTCTCATTAAATTTATGAATGCTTGAAGGAAGTCGAATTTTCTATTCTCTCCATCTGTATTTTTTTTTTCTCTTTTTTTTTGTCCATATGGGACAAAGTGCTAAATAAGTTCTTTTCTCTCTCGTCTCTCTCTCTCTCCTCCTGACGTCACTCGGCTCTGCTTTTCCTTTTTTCCTCTCTTCGCTCTGAGCAAAGTCTGCTGAGAAAGCAACACATGCATACATCGGCTATCTCATCTATCTCCTCTGAATTCATCAGCGCAGCAGAGGAGACAGTCTTCACCGACTATTCAGGCTCTTCTTTACCGTCTGTCCTCGAGGTAAAGAGATATAAGTAAAGGGAGAGGAAGCGGCGGCGGTGGGGTGTTTCTGAAAAGGTCAATGCTGCGCCTTTTAGCTATGGCGAGTGCGGGAGGCGGTGATAAATAAAGAAATAGATAAATAAAAATAGGCCCAGGTAGTTAGCGGCGTAATGAGACAGCTGCGCCCATCAGCAATCGATGAGCTCCAGAGACAGTAATCACTACAGCTTCCTTAACAGTGTTTTAATTGGATGTCAGTCACTTACACTGATGCTGCTGCAACTACTAGAGCTTGAATGGGAAGCACAAAATGAACCATGTGTGTGTGAATCGCTGCCCCTAAAGTACAGGCTATGCTTATAATTACATAATGTGTCCTTTGCATTTGTGTATACAAGCACTCGGGTGTGTATCAGAGTGTGTGTGTGTGTGTGGCAGCACTCTCCAGTCATTAGCATTGATTTTTCCAGGAGGGGCCTCTCTCCATCCCTCTCAACACACCTCCCCACCACCACCACCACCACCACCAACCAACCGACCAACCACCGCCCGCCCATTACTCTCTTGTGTGCAAATAGCTATAATTTTGTTCTCACGGTCTCGGTCACTGTGGGCCCCGGCCTCCTGCAGCGTAAAAGATGGCAGTCATCGATCGGGGCATCCGGACGCCTGCCCTGCCCCCCCCCCCCCCCCCCCCAATCGCTGACGGATCCCTCTGTCGATGGGAATCTCAGGTAAGTTACGAGCGCTCCTGCACGGCTTCCAATTAACGGAGCCGGTGCCAGCCAGCCAGCCAGCCAGCCAGCCACCGCCCGCCTTCCTCCCCGACGCATTTGTCAGCTGTGAGCATCGAGCTGCGCGGCCTTAACGGATATAAGCGTTTCCGAAGCTGTGAGCAAAGAGGAGGGTGGCTTCTTCTTCTTCTTCTTCTTCTTTTTTTTTGTATGTATGTCACAAGCGGAGTGAGGAGTGACTCGGCGCTGACAGCCTCTAGTTTCCATTTCTCAAAAAAACACCTCTTTCACCTTGAATGGCGATTATCATTCACATCCACCATGACGGTATAATCATAAAAAATAATTGTCTGGCCTTTTTCTATGCAACACCCCATCATAAATGCAGAGGCGATTGCTTCAGACGTGATTGCTCAGGAGTAATCGGACTCATAACCAGTCTCACCTAGACGGGGGAACCGTTTCCTGCAAAGTCACCGGGTGGAAGGAATAATACTAAATGTGATTGTCCCCGCTGAGCGCGAATCCCAGTCGCTGTTTCTGTGCCGCACGACAAAGTCATTATTTGAAGTCTGCGTTGATTAAATATCGAGTGACACGAGAGATGCTGCGTCGAATCAGGTTCATTATGTAAGACACCACCTCCGTCTCCGTGTGGACAAACGCTCCCGAAACGCCGTCGCGTTGGCGCTCATTAGCATTAACCTCGGCTTAGCGAGCCGGCCACTCGCAACTTTGGTCGGTTAATAAACCCAGAAAGAGCCGAGTGGTTCAATTAAATCTGCATCATCTCTGGAGAGTGTCTGTATGTGTGCTTATTATTGCTATTAAACCGAAACTCGCCTTTTTTTTTTTTTTTTTTAAGAAATAATGCAGAAGTAAAAAGAGCAGAATTAATCAGGCAAAGACAACAAACAGTCGAACAAGGAAATGGAGAAGAAAAATAATAAAATGCTTCACAGCTGTGTGCCCACTAAACTGAAACCCTGTCCGCTCAAGCTGCAATTAATATTCCAAGACCATGGCTCAACTGCCACAGATTATTTCAAGTGCCATTGTTTTTTTGTTTTTTTCCCACCACTGAAGAGGCTTAATCATCTTAATGTTTTAGGGAGACGTAGTGAGAAGCCTGACATTTTTTTTTTTTTTCTTCCTCCGTCTTCTCATTTTCTTCAGTGTAATAGGGCCAGATATGTTTGCAAGCTCCAGCACATTAGGACCTGATTATTCCAATTTCCTTCCATCTCCATACACAATCCTACTCCTTCCCCGCCTTCTACTCCCTAAATAAACCCCGAGAATCTGTCATTTTGCCAGGCAGCTGTTTTTTGGCAGGTTTTCTTGCCTCCTCTCTCTCTCTCTCTCTCTCTCTCACCCACCACCCCCAAACCCTCCTCCCCCCCTCCCTCAGGCTCTAAGCCCACTGGGCCCAGTGGGGGAGATCTAGCAATCCGCGTAATGTGAGCATAATAACACCAACAAAACATCTCATTCCACGTCTAATTCAGTGTAGCGGCTGGGCCGCCATGTGTGGGATAGAAGACAATCCTCTCTGCCTGCTCTCGCCACTACATTCTGTGACTGGCTTTTCTTAATAGGTTTTTACGGCGAGGAAATCGGATGGACGCACGCAGCCATGACTCGGCGTTCAAACAAGGCAAAGCCCACAATGGTTTTTAATTTCCAAACGGCGTCCTAATGGCACCGTTTGAGTTTGCGTGACCCTCCTCGCAGGAACGATGCGGTGAATATAAAACCTACCTGATTTCAGTGGCATTTTAGGTTATTGCATTATGAGAAAAGCCAGTGGCATTGTAATCAAAGGCTTTTATGCCTTCTCTTTCTGGATTCCAGCCCATGGGGTCCCGATTTCATCAGCTATATTACAGCTCTCATTACTTCAGAAAAAACACAGTGGCCCACATTTTAAGTCACTGCTCTCTTTATGAGCTTCTCTTGCCCTGAGCATTGATATCATCAAGTTTTTATTGCATCTCTATTGTCCGTTCCCTTGTAGTCGGGGTATTCGAATCAAGGATTTTGATTTGCTAGCCTTCGCCTCGCTGGAGCCGGCTTATTATCAAGTCCTGCATTTAAAGGGATTTTTTTTTTTTGATCATTTGTGTGTTTGCATTAGTAATTTGTAACCTTGAATTTATTAACTTGCACCCCTAAATCACTTAATTTGTTTCCAGAATGTAAGAGCCGGCGCTTGAAAAATATTCAAAATGAAAACTGCGAGTTGGTCAGTTGAGGAGGCTGTTAACGGGAGGCTCACAGCGTCCACACAGCAAGAGGCGAGCGCCATGAAAGAAGAGATTACTACTTTGAGGAAATTAATTACTAATGTGCTCGTTTTATTTCATTTTTTTTTTTTATTAACGCGTGTCCAAATTATGAATTAGCAAGCGAGAAACATCACCTTCGCCTGTACAGATCTGGAATGATATGTTTGTTTTCATAATGTATGCAAGTGTACACACGAAGCGAAGGGGGGGAAAATAAAGATTTGTGTAGTAATAACAGAACGGGAGAAGGATTTAAAAGAAGACAAGCCACCTGCCTGCCATCCCTCTTTATTGCCTCTGCTTGTCAATCACTCCCACTCATCAGCGAAAACTTAGTTAGCACCGTCACCTGAAGAGCTCACACTTCCAAGGCCCTAATTAAATCTCAAACCCAAATGCTAATTATCCGGCAGCCCCCTCCAGCGCGCCGCAGTCAAATCCCCGAATACACACAAACAGACACGAGCGCGACGGTTCCTCGGCGGTCCCGGGTCGTCGCGGCACCTCTGCAAATCAGAAGGTGACTGGAGGAGGCATGCACGCGGTGTGCTGTCGCCGCGGTCGACCGCAAACAAAGCCACTTAACATTATCAACACAGGTGACAGCCACATGAAAAGATCAGCCACTTAGCACCCAGGGGTGGCTCTGGGAGCCAAACATTTTTGTTTTCCTGCAGCCATCTTGGAGGGTTTTTGGGTCTTTATATATAACAATATAATTTTTTTTTTTGGAGACCTAGAAACCCAATCAGACACGATGATGGAGCTGAATTTGATTGCTGCTTTGAATTGCCTCAATCAGAACGCTCTTGCAATTTGGGCAGCTTAGAAAAAAATAAATATAGAAATAAACAGTTAGCAGTTGCCACTTCTTTGTTTGCTTGTTATTAAGGCCAGAACCACAAAGCGACGCCGAATGAGTTCATTGATCGGCAGAAACTCTTCACGCACTCGTCCGACTTCACGCCGCTTGTCTGAATTATCCACTTTTTTTTTTCTCACCTCTGGGGTCACCTCGGCTCAGAATTTTAGACGCGTTTCTATATTTGCAAAGACAACTTAATTAACCAAATAACACACTGGTTATTTCTCAGCTTTGCATCGCAGCTGCACCCACTGGGCAGTAAATAGCGGTTAGCGGCAGACAGTGGCAGCAACAGAAATTGGATTTATGGAGCTGTGTTAATAGTTTAATTTAGGTTTAAATGTGGCAGCAAAGTGATGGAGATCTGGGGGGAATATTAAACAAAAAAAGATGTGTTTTGCTACCTTTAGTCTGTATGCTAAGCTAAGCTTGCTTCCCAGAAACCATTCCTCTCAACGAAAACGCCTCCACTTATATATATATATATATATACCTAAAAAAAGAAAAACCCTGGCACTTCAGTAATTGTGCCACTTTGGAATATTAATGGTCAGACTCATGTATAGTTAATTGGACCTTGCACATGCTGTTTTTTTTCAGCGTGCCTGATTCAAAATTGCTGGCACAATTAACAGCTCACTACCTTGTTGTGGCACCTGGAAAGACGGGAGTCCTCCAGAGAAAGGCTCAACAGGGCCCCCGCAATCACTGCATACTAATCCACATTCATTTCCCTCTCCTCCTTCCTCCTTCCTCCTCCTCCTTCCTCCTCCTCCTCTTCGCCATATTCCTTCTTTTGTTAGTCATACGTACATACTGTGCTATTTATGATCGGCTTCTCCTAATTCTGTCACATTCTCCTTGTTTGTTTCGGCCTCTTAGCGCAAATGTGAAGTAGCCAATCGCAGCCTTTGAATAGCAAAAAAAACAAGTCATACTATCGTTTTTTTTTGGCAATCAGAGTCACTGAGAGCCACCTTCAAGCTGCCTTCGATGGTGACGCTAACACGGCCGGTTATTTTTACATTCATTGTTGATCGGCGCGGATGATTCATTCACAAGTGGTGTGAGGGAATGAAGTAGTGCTGAGAAAGGAAAAATAACAAAAAACAAACTGGGTCAATACAGTAATGAACTTAATTTTGATATATGTTGTATAATGCTGCTGGTTTTTCAAGGACCTGAGCAGCCTTTTGGGGAAAAGAAGCCATCTGATAGAAAATTAATGAATTATGTCTTTCTTTGGAGGCCGCTCTGGCAGACTTGGCGTAACCCAACGCTAACCCTTAACAAACGCTGCTGCCAAGAAAGCCTCGCATTAGAGGATCCGCGCTGTCCGAGGTCCCGAGCCCCAGAGCGCCCATCGGCTGGATGTCTTCATTTTGGGGTGCATATTATTTTTCCTGTTCCGCGTCTCCTCCATCCTCAAGTGACCCGGGAATCGATGAGGAAGCGTCGTCAGACATTTCACTCCTCTAATGCGGGGCCGAGGGGGGCGAGGAAGCTGCTTCCCGTAGGAGGCTTGGCTCAGGACATCCACCGTGGGAGCTCCGTGTTCTAATAACCTCCGTCTGACTCATGTGGACGGATGTCACCATCGCACCATTTGTACGTTGCAAAATCACTGGTTGTTTTTAATGCAAAAACAAAAAAACCAACACCCGGACGTTTCCAGCGTTCCTTCGTCTCTCAGTGATCTTTTTCCTTTTAGCTCGTTTTCTTGAAGAACAGGCGAGTTCAGTGAATAAAGGATTTCCTTCGGGCCATTATCCTAATGGGGGTTCAACGACTTCTCTTTTTTCTGCAATCAAATCATTTTATTTAGCTCATCTGGGTTGTTTATATTCAGTAGCAGTGAACCAATCAATCACTGCACTTTGGAGTAGAACACCTGCTGAGTTCATAGCTTACTTTTGTGTTTTTTTTTTCCAGGTTTTTCTTTTCCCATCCAAAAAAAAAAACAAAAAAAAACTGCTGAACAATTTCTGCGGATTCTAAAGTGGACCTCGTCACGCTCTGAATTATGGAATTATTAATTTGAAAGTCTAATTAAAAATAAATGAACGCAGATGTAAATTACTTCCAGGGAAATGCTTTGCTGTTGCAACAAATGGCTGGAGGCGAAGTGCATTTTAGTGTCACCTTAAAAAACTCCCGGATGTTTCACAAAGCCCGCTACATGTGGAAATAAATATTACTCTGATGTTTTAGAATTGTTTATTTTGACTCAGTTTGACCTTTGCTATCGTGGTCATCCAGTATTTTACCACAACTACGAGTAGCTACAAGCCCACACTAACTATTTTCCCTCCGTCGTGCACTGAGTGGAGCCAGACGTGAGGAAAGTTAAAGCCTGCAGGATTCGCTGTCCGTGGTCCTGAAGCTCTCCACTTCCTGAACTACCACACGGCTGTACTAGTCTGACATCACCAGGCTTTCTCTGTGTGAGCTGCTTGACAAAAACAAAAACCCAATCAGAGAAAATAACGGGCGTCACAATAGCTCAACTTTTTACGTTGATTACGTCGACCAATGGAGTGGCGACCACTACTTCAGTAAAAAGGGAACAGGTTGTTATAATGGAGCGCTACGAGGAACATACAGATTTATTCCAGTAAAAAGCGCTGCTAGTGCAAATGTTGCAAGAGAAAAATGCTGTTAAACGTCTGAGTTATTATAGCTATTGTGCAACGAGGTGCACTCTCAATGCAGCCACTTTGGACGAACACGACACCCACACTATAGAGCTCTGAAACGCGTCACTTCATTCATGTAAATATGATGCTCAGGTGCACTTACACTACCCCACAATGTAGGATACATGGAAATGGCTTCAGTTTTTGGCCAAATCAAAGTGACAAGTGAATTTTCTCAATAACAAATATTAATAGAGTAGTTATCTTTTGGGTCTGTGTTCTTTTAGCTGCAACATATTTACGTTTTTTTTTTTTTTTTTTGCACCAACAGCTGAATAAGTCTAGATTTCTGATGTAATGCATACTGTTTTCCCGCTTTAACCCCTCGACTTCATTCAGTTTGATTGCTAAATTACGACTCAACAGGCTTGATGACACATTCCCTGAGATAAGACGCATAGAGGACTGTCAGGAAGAAAATGATGATTCTTGGAGCCATTTTGAACTCTAAACTCTGAACAGAACCTTCTTCCGGAGCAGGGTAGCTGTGGAGCATCTGTTACCATGGTGATCTAGCTGTGCAGCATCAGTTACTGTGGTGATCTAGCTGTGCAGTATGAGTTACCATGGCAATCTAGCTGCGCAGTATCAGTTACCATGGTGATCTAGCTGCGCAGCATCAGTTACCATAGCGATTTAGCTGCGCAGCATCAGTTACCATGGTGATCTAGCTGTGCAGCATCAGTTACCATGGTGATCTAGCTGCGCAGCATCAGTTACTGTGGTGATCTAGCTGCGCAGCATCAGTTACCATAGCAATCTAGCTGCGCAGCATCAGTTACCAAGGCGATCTAGCAGGTTAAACAGAGCCTGATTTGAGCTCCACAGATCTCGCTAACCCATTGATCTTGCCTCACTGTACACTCCTCAGGACTTACTGAACTCAAACCAGCAACATGACGACACCCGTTAGGTAAAACCAGTATTATCTGCTGACCATGATGTGGATGCTTTTACATACAAGTGGTGCCAACATGCTAACCTGACATTTTGATCCGTCAAAGTCCTCCCCGCGAATTAAATTTTAACACTTTGAATTTATTTGACGCAGGTTTCCGAGTGCTTATAATTTATGGTCTGCTCGTGGACCTAAATAATAGAATTTCAGCAGCAGCCAGACTTTAAGCTTCTTTCTAATGGCAGCATTTCCTGAGTCCTCTGGCCTGTCTCTGCCGTTTGACCTCCCTTTCATTATGCCCTGACTCCCAAATATCTTTCTGTTACGAGGTGCCGGCTCCGGTGCTCCGGGGCTCCGGATCCATTCCCCCGACACGCGACCTCTTCACCTTTCTGCTCGGGCTTCATTAGGGCCGAGGATATACACAGGAAGACGGTTATCGGCGGCGTAATACGCTGCACCTATCCTCATTTCATTGAACCCATTGTTCGGAGACATCATCAATCGTTCGCCGCAGTTCTCCTGAGTTTTAACTCGCGGCAATGTGCTGAATGGGCACCGAGCCTAACCCCTATAATCCTCTCACACCGGTGCATGTGCTGCTTCCTACATTCCTCCACCCCTCCACCCCCCTCCAACTCCTGCACATGTTCAATATCAAACAATGTTTTATTTGTGCTGCTGCATAAGGCGCACTAACTGCAACCCACAATTCACATTACCCAGCCTACTTATGAGAGGAGAAATATCCACCTTCATTATGCATAGGACTCTTGACAATCCCCTCCTAGGATTAGGTACGTGTGTGACAGGGAGGGTGCAGGCAGGCAGGGCTCAGCTGAAAATGGGGTAAAGCAGGAAAATATGCAAGGTTACATATATTTTTATTCCCCCCCCTCTGCTCCGTCTCATTTTTATTTTTTTTTTCTATCTTACGCGCTCCCATCTGGCCGACATCGTGTATTATACATTAAACTGTAAGTAATAACAGAGCTCAAGTATATTCTAGTCAGCGATAATAAGGAAGCCTGGGGGATTTTGGAGGATCTGCATGCACAGGCATATGAAAATGTATACAGTCCCACAATACATCTTGTCTTTTTCTTTTTTTTTCTTCCTAATTGGTGTTGAGAAGCCGCTAAGGTATGATGGGATGAAACATGACTTCGTTTTTTTTGCTATGCAATATTAAAAGTAACACCGGCTGCATGCTGAAGGCTGATGGTAAAGGCTGATTTGTCCAAGGATTTGAGTGCAACAAGAAATTTAGTCAATACCGTGTGCATAACTTAGCTCGGATGAGTTTCCCACAATCTGGTGGAAATTTATGCAAAGTTTTACCCAGTTACAGTTCAAGCATTGCCTACATTAACCTAGTTCATGTGATTTTTACCTAATTTTCTTTGAGAAGCACATTTTCGCCACCGCTCGGATCAGTCAGAACGATGGGGGGGGGGGGAGACGCGTCTTCAGTTATAGATACACTTTGCAGAACCTGTGGGAACCTTTCATGTTCCTCCTAAGTGAAAATGAAGATCTCGTATTTTAACACCCTGTTCAGATTTTGCCTATAGATTAACATTTTCTCCCTCATTATCACCGCATAGATGCCGTCTCTCCTCTCTCCTCGCAGCTCCGAGCGCGAGAGATTTCATTAAAGTAGCGGCTTAATTATGTAGGTGTTGAAATTTAATTAATGAAAGGGTAGAGCAACTCCATTTTTTTTTTTTGACGCTCGCCGAAACGAAAAGGAAGAGATCTCGTTTTAGCAGCGTCCCCTGAACATATCTGTCTTTCTCCAGCCTGTGTCTCGCCCATAGTACCTGTCTCTTCGGTTGCTAAGCTTACACCTCGCCATCGATCATCCCGAGCGGTGTCAGAGGAGTTGACAGCGAGACTCTCGTATCCCCCAAGCCTCACAGTCTCCCTCAGCACAAAAAAAAAAAGAAGAAGAAAAAAGTCGCAAGAGAGAGAGAAAGTAAAAGACCTCCTTTCTGCTGATCTGCACTTCCGTGTATTGTCTCCGCGGATTCTGCTGCAAAGTACGTCTTAACTCAGTCCAGGATATGCATTCATTGTAATTCTAACCGATGCGTGTCGATCCTAGATTTAGAACTTGATGTATAATGCATCTTTTAAGTGTCCTGACTTTGGAAATTCTTCTTCATATCTCCAACCAGTGGGGTTCTGCCCAGTTAGGATTCAGGCAGAAACTCGGGGGAGCAGTAAAGTTCACCGATCATTTATTAAAGCTACTCACTATTTTGGCAAAAAACAAAAAAATAAATTACAGCTTTTGTGACTGGTTTTTTGTGTGGGATACAAAAGGAACGGTCCTCCCCGCAACTTCCTCTCCTCTGCTGACAAATCAGATTTTAATGGCTCAGATGATGTGCAAATTTGTTCGCATGCTGCGTCATGCAAAAAAAAAGTGTTGAATTATTTATTTGTCAGAGCAAATTTTGATACGGACGAGTTAATATTCTTATGATGCGTTTCTCCAAAGTGGAGGACATTAGAGAAATTACAAAAAATTACCCTCTAAGCTACGGCACATAAGTGGAATTACAGACACAGTCCCAGTGTTTACTGACTACGCGAGTGCGATGTGAGTGATTAGAGCCGCGATGATATGTATTAATTTTGACATATTTTAGCTCCGATAAGTCCTATACTTATCCCGCACATAAAGCCTTGTGCTATTTTCTGCACCGCTGTCTGATGTATCAAACCGCAGCTGTCAGAAAACATGAAATGTCATCCACTCGCAGCATTTGAATCGCTTTCAAACCCGCGCTCCGAGCCTCCGTCCCACGCCTCGTGCGCACAATAACCCTCACAAATGCACACAGCACAATCCAACCCCAGGTGCGTTCTCATCTTCCCAGCAGGTGCCTGACTGGCCGAGTGCCCCGGCGCCTCCCTCAGAGAAACACTGTGTCTCTCACAGTGCACTGAAGTGACCTCCCCTCCCTTAAGCTGGAAGCCTAGAACAATGTGAACCACATAGCGACAGAACTTTGACATTGTTTTTTCGCGGAAAGTACAACTTCTACAAAGTTGGTCACTTAAAAAAAAAAAAAGAACAAAGAAAAAAATGCCACGCTGCTGCTGTTGCTGCTGCAAGAAACCCAGTGTGGATCCAGGTTTACACAGGTGACTAATCCCTCTGAAAGCTGGTCGCCTCCACGGGCACGTCGAGCCGCAAGAATCGCTTCCTCACAAACCCTCTTTAGTGTAGATCAGAGGAAGGTTCGGGGCAGCATTCGCCACAGCAGGTTCTTTCGCCTGCATCCTCGGCGCCGGCCGGCGGTGCCAGCGAGCGGCTATTACACAATCTGTGGCCCCGTGATCTCGGAGCAGCAGAACCAGAGGGGCAAAGGGACCAGAGGCGTGCTGCTGCGTGTCGGCGAGCCGGAGCGCCGGATGCAAGACGACGAGAGCGAAAATTAAAGGACGGAGTTGGTGGCTTTCCAGCTCCACCGTGGGACGCTCATACAGTATCAAACCGCGGATGGCCCTAAGTGCAGCAGCTCCGGCCAACTGGCCCGGCTAAGCCGAGGCCGTGTCACAGACTCCCTTTGATGTTGGGTGGGAGCGCGGAGCGGGGAGGAGGAGATGAAGAGGGTGAGGGTGGATAGACTGCAGCTGTTTTGGCCTCTTCACTGCCACAGCTGACAGAGCTAACAATAATTCTTCTCTGTAGTTTTTGCACTACAACCCTCATCCATGCTAGCCACCTTCCCCATCCTTCCCTCCTCCTCTGCTGGGAGCTCCTCGGCACACAAACACACGACTAAATGAAGCAGAAAAAAAAAAAAAACTGCAACATAAAAAGACTGGTTGTAATGCTGCTTTGAGCACATAAGCTGCTCAGGTGCGAATGCAAACAAACTGAAGGAGGGAAGAGAAGGTTTTTAGCGGCGCTCTCCTCGCGCTGAACGATCATCCAAGAGAAAGCGCATTTGGCAACTTGTTCACCTCGCGTTGCATCACCTTCAGGCTGCGGCTCAAAGCATCTTTACGATTCATTCGCTCGTTGCTGCGAGAGGAAACGCTGCCAGAAGCTAAATGTCACTTGTCTCTTAACATTTGGCGTCGAATCGTTCTTTGGTTCAAGCTCAACGTCTGGACATCCTCGCTGCTCACTAGCTTCCCAAACCGAACCCCTTCTGGCAGCATCGATTCGACTGTTTGCTAAAGCGGGTAAAACATCCAGTTTCATCGCCGCGGCTGGCCTCCGCTCATTTTATTTCACTGATACAGTCAAAGATCTCACCTGAAATTGAGCTCAGCACGTCGGCTGCTGCTTTGCATGCGCCGCGGTTGCTAATTGTGGGCCACTGTGATCCATTTATGGAAGTCCCTGCTACCTCTGTCGACAGGAGAACTCTCCACTTCCACTGACTCACATCAACCTTCTGCTATGCCACCCCTACGCTTTTCTCCTCGTGCTAACTGGGTGTCTGATTCATACTGTTCTGTGTGATTTTTTTTTTTATGGATATCTTTAAAAAAAAAGCCATCCTCTTTGAAGTTCATTTTTAGACGCCCCGTGGATTACACTCGGTGCTCAGTGGAATAGGTTAAACATGTCCAGATGTGCTGTGAAGAACTAAATGAACTGGAGACAATTTCCATTGTGATCCATAGATAATTCTCAACTTTTTAATGATGCCCCTTGGCTCCTCCAGAACATGATACACCTACAGGCATTAGTACCGTTAGAGCACAAAGGGAGAAGTCATTTTTTTTTGTTACAGCGAAAGCTCATTTCCCCCGGCGTGCAGCACTACCTTTACCAAAATAACACAACGATTGGGATTTATGTCCTGCCCTGTGCCACTGCGAGTGCGCAAAAACTTACAGTAGGTTTTAGAAAATACCTATACAACTTCTCAGGAGACGTGCGAGTGCTGAACGGTGCGCTTCGCTGTCTGCTTGTTTGCCGGCTACTTCTGCAGCGCTGTGGAGATGCTGCTTTTCTCGCTCCTTCCATTTTAAGGTTGTCTCAAGTTGGGGGATTTGATTTTAGAAACTAACACACTGTGTTGCAAGAACGGCATCAGGCAGACGTGAATGAGTGGAAGTTACTTTTTCTTTCATAATTCATGGGTATTGACGTGTATTATGTTGAGTTTTTTTTGCAAAATATACAGATGCAATGTGACTTTAGTGCTACGAGTTGTTAATAATGCCATCATAAGACATCAAGCCTACTTTAATTCATCAGTTAAAGTTGAATTATCATAACAAGGCAACACAATGCAGACTTTTTAAGGTAACTGTGTGATTATATTAGTATTCAATAGTAAACAGGATGCAGATATCTTGCTTTTTGCACATTGGTTTTGGTTGACTTGCACTGAGCCAAATCTGCTGCAGCACATGACAAACTAGTTCACTGCTTAGTTTCTCTTTTGTCTGTCTCTTCCAACACTTTGTGGCTCATTTTAAGTCGCAAGCATCAACTTTCTTCTGTTGACTAACAATTTAAGTTTTTAAATCCGACTGACTCAGCTCCTGTTCGTTCTGCTCTCGTGCCAGCATCTTTGGACAGACTATGCCAGAACTCCTGATCTGACGTCAGCAGTTTAAACAAAGAGAAAAAAATCTTCAAAACAATGCTTGTAGAACAAGTGTAGCGCATTTTCCAAGACGAGGAAATCTTGAGTTACCTCAGTCTTAACGTTTACCTCTGAATTCAGTGTCAGAATGAGAGGATGTATGTTTGTTGCAAGTGCAGCAGGAAGAGGTCAGAGCTAAAGCCAGAGGTGAATCAGTCAAACACAAGCTGCTGCTGTCAAAAAAAAAAGAAGAGATGCTTAATGCACTCTAAGAAATCAATCGCACAAAACTAGTCTTACTCAGAGGATGCAGGTTTAAGACGACCACTGCATTGAGGGAACACCGACGTCCTATCTTTGATTCAATCCCACCCACGGCGGCCGTGATTGGTTTAAATAAATACAAACAAGCCAGAGCGTTATTTCCCCTCCTATAGCAGAACGATGTTTATGTTTGTTAAAGTGACGGTCACTTTGTTCAAACCATTCGTTTGTCTCTTATTGATACGAGCATGAAAAATTGCTTTTCCTGTTTATTCCAGCTCCCGCCTCTTTCACATGGTGTTAGGAGAGACATTGGGTAGCTTTTGTTTTTTTATTCATCATTTGCATCCTTCAGTGATGTAATAATAACGCGGTGGATCGAGCAACTCAATCTACATTTAACAGCAGCTTAATTTATCCGTCTATATATTTGTATGGTAGGATTCATGCGGCTCAGAGATCGCCAACAGAATTTCTCCGTATTTTCATGCACAGTGATAATAAAGGCATCTTTAATCTTGAATACAGCAAGAAAATACGTCAAAAAATCGTCAAGCCTCTGCAAATGGCCGGCAAAAAAGATGTCCTGTAAGCTAGAACGCACAACGGTGTGGCTCATTAACGCGGAAACATTCGCATTTAAGCATTTCTACAAAGCGTCTACTGATACGGTTGACATTATTAGTGCTAGAGGAGACAGAAAACTGTATCTGGAGCCGACGTGCGGCTAAAATCTGTCAAAACAGATAATCAGAAAGAGGCTTAAGTTTGCGTCAGGTAATTGGTCATCTCCGTTTTCTAGATATCAACGATCTGCTGGTGTTAATAATTCATCGGATGTCATCTTCGATGAACTCTTTACCTGCAAGAAGCACAATATTTGATCATCTTGCAGCAGGAAGTGTTTCCATCCTTTTATGTCTCATTATGAAGCCGTTGTCAGACGAGCAGATGGAACCGTTCAGCTCAGAACTTTTGCATCAGCGGTCGCGTACGTTGCAGCTTCGGACTCATTACGGCGGCGGCCCGGCATCCATCAGTCTGCTACTACCTTTACATCGATCCAGTTGTCTTTTTAAGGTGATGAGACTCCATCCGAGCGCTTCTCCGTACAGTGGCTGAGACACTGCAGCGGCTGCGTTGGTATTCTGGCCGAGCTTCCTCCCAGGAGGAAGTTCATGCATAATGGATTAATTGTTGCTCACATCCACATGTAAAAAGGGCCCACAGGTTAGTATTCCTGCAGTCTCACGCCGCTCAATAGGTCACCCAAACGGCCGTGGCCGGCGATATCGCTGCAAATCTATGGAAATAGTTCAATTAAGTCCACAAGTGCTCCACGGCCTCCGGCGAGCGACTGCTAAAGCGCCGTAATAGCTACCTTTTGAGTAATCCCTGTCGCTGGTATGTTCAAAAAAAAATTGACACAATCACGCTTCCCGCACAAACATTCGACGGCGGGTCCCGGCGGAGAATGACTTTGTGAATGTCAATGCGATTCGGCGGTGACAGCGAGCCGTGTCAGCAGTGAAATGGGCCCTATGTTGAGCTGAATGTAATGACTCACAAGACAATTGGAGGCGAATATGGAACGGCTTCCACTTTGTTGTGACGTGCCGAGGACGGCTGACAGGCGAGGACTAGCGAGAGCCCTTCAAGTAGGGGGGGATGTCCTCCTCTTTCTCCTCTCTCCTCTCTCCTCGGCGCTCCCTTTGGAAATATGTTTTCCACTCCGGCGTTTTTATTTATGCCGGCTCTCCCTGTTGAATGCTCAGGGATATTGGTTCTGTCTGAACCTGAGTGAGAGGTCCGGCTCTGCTTTTCTTGTTATACCTGCATTCTTAGCATCTGGCATTTATATCTGCAGAAGACTCCCCGAGACAAAGCAGTGGTATCTCTGAAGGATGATAGCAGCGTAAAAGCCAAACAACACAGAGTCTTTCACATCCAGACGGGCCTGAGGAATCGTTGCAAACTTTTTTTTTCCGTCTTTCCTATGATGGAAACTTCTCTATTTCATGCTAACCATGCATATGGGCTGATATTTAACCATGCAAAGCAGGGATGTATGTTCGCACCAGCAAAAAAAAAAGACAAGCTAAACAGAAACATCAACTCCCTTGAATCAAATCACCAACACGGAGGAGATTATTTTACGGCGGATGAGGAAATTGAGCAGTACAAATATCATCTCTGCGTAACAGGCGCCGTACAAATGATGTTGATGTTACGCGGCGCATAAATATTTTGCCAGAATACATCCCGGCGCTGAATGAATAACAACACGACGAGCGCCACCGAGCAGCGCTTTTTTCCGAAAAGCTCTCTCTAAACAGCACAATTAGACGCTGGGAGATTTGAATCCTATACAGAAGAAGCCTCTTCATTTTCAAACGTCTCTTTGATCACTTCGCCGACAACGATTCGGCGCCGGCAATTCAAAGCAATAAGCAAGATTTTAAAAAAAAGCAACGGTAATTTATGCGTGTAATGTGTGACAGACAAAACAAAACAACAGGAGAGCAACACGAGTGGATGACGGCGGTGCAGGAGTGTACCGGAGGCTTTGGACAGTGACTAACGGTGTCAGGAAATGGCTGGTCGGGGGGGAATCAGCAGCCATTTTGTGCCCTAATGAACTAATGATAAACATCGGGAGACACGAGGCAGGCTGGCCGGCTCGCTGGTAAAAAAAAAAAAA
>NW_007578335.1:385471-387290 GCF_000690725.1 Stegastes partitus
TGATGAAATTCTACATTTTCCCACAGATGTTGAACCATCCACCGTGGTCCAATCAGCATTTAAATCAACATTTGATCACGGTTGACATCTAATCAAACACAGTCACTTTTTTAATTGTTAAACTCCAAATAACACTTCAGGACTTCTGTGTTTTGTTGGTAATTCTCGCTTTGATTTCATGCCGTACAGAAATACTTAAGACCTGAAGGCAACTTTTGAGGGGGGCTTTAAAAATAAGACTGGCGAGCAGTGGGAGGTTGTCTGATATTCGGGTTTACTTCCAGGACACCAGCAGACTAATATGTATTTCTCAAACTTAAAAATAGCCCAATGAGTCATCCCTGTTTCTAAAGTTGAAGCCTCTGAAATTGAGGTTAATGTACTGTACAAAGACAAATCTGCTTTAAACTGGAGTGTTTAAAACATCAGCCATTAATGCCGCCGCGCTTATCTTCCAAGTTTGCTCTTTCGGCAGACACACAAACACAAAAAGGCAACCCAGCGCTACTAATTCCCTTACCCCCGATGAGTTTTGCAGATGGAAATGTCTTTTAAGTACTCAACCACAGTCAATTACTGTTGACTTACAGTAAAAGACAAAACAATTCGGTCTTTTTCGCTGTGTGTTGTTGACTCCTGCTGAGGCGCCACAATGGCTTTTTTTTTTTTTAGGGAGCACAAAACAGTTTAAGCGTTCTACTCTTTCTTTTTTTTTTTTTATTTTCAGCAAGGACAATTTGCCGCGGCAGAGCAGTCTCAGAATATCAACAGTCTGGGCCCCAAAACACTGGCTGCATACATCATAAGCTCCAAAAAACTCAAGGAGCCCATCTGAAGCTGTATTTGCCTCCTGAAAAAAATAAAAATAAAATTGAGTGACACCGCCGACGGATTTCGCTTTTAGGCTGTCAGGTGGCAACTTCGCTCGAGGAACGTGACGCGATGAAGGATGTTTTATTTTCCTGTCAGCGTTTCCGAGAAAAGGGAAGTCATGATATTGAACTGATGGAAACAAGACATCTGCAAATTACGCGCCGCTCGCCGCCGCCGCCGCCGCTGACGGATCGCGTCACAGCTTTCCGTGTGACACATCCATTTAAGTCCATCTCCATAACAATTTGCACCCTCGCAGATATGATGTCTTTATTTTGATCCGACGTGCGACGGAACCGGATAACCTGTCGAAATCTCTTTGCAGGATAAATCTCGCGCCTTCGACGTAACAAGATAAATCGCCTTTTGCCCGAACATCATCATTCCACCAGCCACGGGGCTGTTGTGTCACGGAGCTTAACACTGGTCGCTTATTGGGCCGACTGGTTTTGCCGACGGCGAGTTAAGACCTCAGAAAGGTCGCCGAAGCAGCTCGTATTGGTGGAATGTCACCGGAGCTCTTCCTTTGTCTTCCTCCGAGGTGAATATTTTATAAGTTCAGAACAGAGAAGGTGCTGCTCCACTCGCGGCGGCTGACCTGTCGGCTCACGATGCCATGAAATATTCTTCCATCTGACCTCCTTTTCCATCTCAGCACCTGGCCTGAACTGTGAAACCTCCGCACTTGACTCCGCTCGCCTACAGGTGTTGTCGATAGATTGCGTTAAGCCGAGATGGAAATCTAATTGCTTTATCTTCGGCAATCGATTGCTTCTATTGTGAATCGCTGTCGCCTTTCATTTAGCGGAGCTGATATTAAAGATGGAACGATACAGTCGAGCTATTTGCCGAACCGATTACTTTGCAAAGTGCTGCTTTCATGGCCTTATCAAACAATCCGCTTATGAGAGGATCAGTAGAAATTGGACAATTTACTTTAGGAGAG
>NW_007578335.1:390470-394251 GCF_000690725.1 Stegastes partitus
AGACGTCCCTGAAAATGTATTTTATCGATGGGATTCGTACTATTTTTGATGAGATCGTGCATTTTCTTGTGGTTATTTCACCATTTACTATAGTCGAGGATGTTTTTTTTGTTTTTATGCCGCCACATCTGATCAAACGCAGTCTTCATACAGCAGTTGAGGGATAATCTCAGTAATAATTAAAGATTTTTCAGTTTTGTTGGTAAATTTAGCTGCTCTACAGAAATACTTAAGACTTGAAGGCAACTTTTGAGGAGCTTTAACAATAAAACATGCATGCACGGATATTTTACAACTAGAAGCACCTAAAAAAGGCATTTGATCAATTAGATTCTTACTGTTAATGATGAGATCCTACATTTTCTGACAAAAAACTGAACCTTTTGTGGTTTATGTTACCATCTACCAGCACGTCTGATCAAACACAGCCTTGATTAAGCAGTTTTTGAGGGTTAAACTCAACAATAAAGGATTTTTGAGTGTTGTTGGTAATTTTATCTTTGATTTTTATGCTACAAAACACATTTTTGCAGTTAGATTCTTACTATTATTGATGAGATCCTACATTTTCTGACAAAAAACGGAACCTTTTGTGGTTTATTTTACCATTTACCAGCACGTCTGATCAAACGCAGCCTTGATAAAGCAGTTTTTCAGGGTTAAACGCAATAATAATTAAGGATTTTTGTGTTTTGTTGGTAAATTTAGGTTTGATTTCTATGCTATAGAGACATACTTAAGACTTGAAGGCAACTTTTGAGGGGCTTTAAAGATAAAACTCGCTACCAGTAGGAGGTTGTCTGATATTTTACAATTAGAAGCACCTAAAAAAGGCATTTTATCAATTAGATTCTTACTGTTATTGATGAGATCCTACATTTTCTGACAAAAAAGTCAACCTTTTGTAGTTTATTTTACCATCTACCAGCACGTCTGATCAAACGCAGCCTTGATAAAGCAGCTATTGAGGGTTAAACTCAACAATAAAGGATTTTTTTGGTGTTGTTGGTAATTTTAGCTGTGACTTATGCTAAGAAAGACATTTTCACAGTTGGATTCTTACTGTTATTGATGAGATCCTACATTTTCTGACAAAAAAGTCAACCTTTTGTTGTTATTTTACCATTTACCATAGTCGAGGGTGTTTTTTTTTGCTTATGTACCAGCACGTCTGATCAAACACAGCCTTGATAAAGTAGTTATTGAGGGTTAAACTCAATAATAATTAAGGATTTTGTGTTTTGTTGGTAATTTTAGCTTTGCTCTTAATGCTATAGAGACATACTTGAGACTTGAAGGCAACGTTTGAGGGGCTTTAAAGATAAAACTTGCGACCAGTAGGAGGTTGTGTGATATTTTAGAATTAGACGCACCTAAAAAAGGCATTTTATCAATTAGATTCTTACTGTTATTGATGAGATCCTACATTTTCTGGCAAAACTTGAACCTTGTGTTGTTATTTTACCATTTACCAGAGTTGAGGGTGTTTTTTTTTGCTCATCTACCAGCACGTCTGATCAAAAGCAGCCTTAATAAAGCACTTTTTGAGGGATAAACTCAATAATAAAGGATTTCTGAGTGTTGTTGGTAATTTTATCTTTCAATATTATGCTAAAAATAGAATTTTCGCAATTAGATTCTTGCTATTACTGATGAGATCCTACATTTTCCGGCAAAAAATTCAACCTTTTGTGGTTTATTTTACCATCTACCAGCACGTCTGATCAAACACAGCCTTGATTAAGCAGCTATTGAGGGTTAAACTCAATAATAATTAAGGATTTTTGTGTTTTGCTGGTAATTTCAGCTTTGATTTCTATGCTATAGAGACATACTTAAGACTTGAAGGCAACATTTGAAGGGCTTTAAAGATAAAACTCGCTACCAGTAGGAGGTTGTCTGATATTTTACAATTAGAAGCACCCATTTTCACACTTAGATTCTTAATATAATTGATGAAATTCTACATTTTCCCACAGATGTTGAACCATCCACCGTGGTCCAATCAGCATTTAAATCAACATTTGATCACGGTTGACATCTAATCANGCCGAATTCCTTTGATTTTGAGAATCAAGACGTCCCTGAAAATGTATTTTATCGATGGGATTCGTACTATTTTTGATGAGATTGTGCATTTTCTTGTGGTTATTTCAACATTTACTATAGTTGAGGGTGGTTTTTTGTTGTTTTTACGCCGGCACGTCTGATCAAACGCAGTCTTGATAAAGCGGTTTTTGAGGGATAGTCTCAGTAATAATTGAAGATTTTTCAGTTTTGTTGGTAATTTTAGCTGCTCTACAGAAATACTGAAGACTTGAAGGCAACTTTTGAGGAGCTTTATCAATAAAACTTGCATGCACGGATATTTTAGAATTAGAAGAACCTAAAAAATGCATTTTATCAATTAGATTCTTACTGTTATTGATGAGATCCTACATTTTCCGGCAAAACTTGAACCTTTTGTGGTTTATTTTACCATCTACCAGCACGTCTGATCAAATGCAGCCTTGATAAAGCAGTTATTGAGGGTTAACCTCAATAATAATTAAGGATTTCTGTGTTTTGTTGGTAATTCTTGCTTTGATTTCTATGCTATAGAGACATACTTAAGACTTGAAGGCAACATTTGAGAGGCTTTAAAGATAAAACTTGCTACCAGTAGGAGGTTGTCGGATATTTTACAATTAGAAGCACCTAAAAAAGGCATTTTATCAATTAGATTCTTACTGTCATTGATGAGATCCTACATTTTCTGACAAAAAACTGAACCTGTTGTTGTTATTTTACCATTTACCATCGTCGAGGATGGTTTTTTTTTGCTCATTTACCAGCATGTCTGATCAAACACAGCCTTGATAAAGCAGCTATTGAGGGTTAAACTCAATAATAAAGGATTTTTTAGTGTTGTTGGTAATTTTATCTTTGATATTTATGCTAAAAAAGACATTTTCACAGTAAGATTATTGCTGTTATTGATGAGATCCTACATTTTCTGACAAAAAAAGTCAACCTTTTGTGGTTTATTTTACCATCTACCAGCACGTCTGATCAAACGCAGTCTTGATAAAGCAGCTATTGAGGGTTAAACTCAATAATAATTAAGGATTTTTGTGTTTTGTTGGTAATTTTAGCTTTGATTTCTATGCTATAGAGACATACTTAAGACCTGAAGGCAACTTTTGAGGGGCTTTAAAGATAAAACTTGCTACCAGTAGGAGGTTGTCTGATATTTTACAATTAGAAGCACCTAAAAAATGCATTTTATCAATTAGATTCTTGCTGTTATTGATGAGATCCTACATTTTCTGGCAAAAAATTGAACCTTTTGTTGTTATTTTACCCTTTACCATAGTCGAGAGTGGGTTTTTTTTTGCTCATATACCAACATGTCTGATCAAACACAGTCTTGATAAACCAGTTTTTGAGGGTTAAACTGAATAATAAAGGATTTTTTAGTGTTGTTGGTAATTTTATCTTTGATTTTTATGCTAAAAAAGACATTTTCGCTGTTAGATTCTTACTGTTATTGATGAGATCCTACATTTTCTGACAAATAATTCAACCTTTTGTGGCTTATGTTACCATAGCTTTGTTTTCTATGCTATAGAGACATACTTAAGACTTGAAGGCAACTTTTGAGGGGCTTCAAAGATAAAACTTGCTACCAGTAGGAGGTTGTCTGATATTTTACAATTAGAAGCACCTATTTTCACACTTAGATTCTTACTATAACTGATGAAATTCTACATTTTCCCACAGATGTTGAACCATCCACCGT
>NW_007578335.1:396031-396775 GCF_000690725.1 Stegastes partitus
TGAATCCCAGGCAGAACATTTGACTGTTTTCAAGAACAGAAACATGCAACAAAGCGTTAAACATCACATGCATCAGTAAAAAACTACAAGTTTTCTGAACACAGATGTCTGTAATGTGGGCTGTTTGGTTTTAAATGTGCATTTTTCTTTCTATGGAGCATGAACAGAGCTCCCAGCTGTACTGATGACTTTAGGTTTAGGCCACAGGTGTCTGCTGTATATAAGCAACACGATGAGTGACGTTACTGCAGAACATTATTGATGCAGCCCTCTGATGATCTGGACTCTCTCAGACTGAGCTGTCTGTAAAGCTGATGAGAACGAGTTAAAAAAAATGTACGTTGAATAAATTAGTTAAAAAGTTGGATAAAAAGTTTAAAAAGTTCTGCAGTTCTCTGAAAACCCGTCACAGTGAGCCTGTTCTGGTTTCAGAGTGAGAAATTCACCGCTGATCGGTCGTAAACTCTCTGAACTGTTCGTCATCTCCGTGAGCAAAGTTTACAACAAGCAGCAGCAAAACCTGTTAGCTGAAGTGTTTTACACGCTTTAGCCTCGGAGAATATTTGTCTTTTTACAAAATCAAACTGTACAACATGAACGTACGAAAGCGACTGTGACACAGAAATTAAGAATGTATCGGTTATTAATCAGCAAAACTCTGGATGATGATGAGTGTTTTGAAAATGGCTGTAATTGGACGAGTTCATCAACCAGCAGATAAATCGGTTGGGCTCTAGTTTAGTG
>NW_007578336.1:0-29059 GCF_000690725.1 Stegastes partitus
GGAGGAGTTTGTGGGAAAAGTTGATGGAAATTGTATTCTGTCAAAAAAATATAAATGTTGGGCATGACTGTGAGATTGCTGCTGGAATGTTGAACCACAAAATAGATTTTGATATGTGGATCAGGACAGGAGCCAACTGATTTCCTGTTCATAGCTGGTTCCTGGGTTGTATTTTTGTTGTTTTTTTTCACATTTCTTCCACATGGGAGATCTACTGTATGCAGCTCCATGCATTCTGAGTCAGCTCCCAGATTTCTTTATTAAAACCATCGCTGACTCCTGTCTTTGATAGTTTGTATTAGACTGTATGGGAAATATCCTGCATGCACTTTGGAAAAGGATGTCCAACCGCAACACTGCGCTTTAAAGCAGACATCTAAGTCGACATGTCTATGAGTTGCGAGCTGTGAAGGAACAGACCCTGAGGCCGGGGTTCCATTACAGGACACAATGCCCTCTGTGTGTGGGAAACAACCAGCCACTAAAGAAGCCTATGGAGACCGTGGATGTATAGTCACGGAATTACAATAATGCTAACAAAATGACTTCGATTTTCCAGCTCAGACTAAGTTCAACGTTTTCCTGTTTCATTTATATTTCTAAATTGAATTACCAAGAACATTAAGGAGGAAGATTTATTTTCCATGTCTGGTGAATATATCATTAATAAAAAAAACAGTAGCAGAAAAGTTAAGAAGATGGAAAGAAATGTGTATTTAAAACATTGACAACTTTTGAGGGTTTAAAATTGCACGACTGTGAGAGTCAGGAAGCCAATAACGGGGTCTACAGCGGGAGGCACAACAGCGTATGATCTGAAGATAGTCTCTCATCCCCTTGACTTTGGCACGGACCCAGATTTGAAATTAACACAAGATGTTGGTAGATTTAACATTTTGCCAAAATCGCTGGGAATGGGTTTCAGTAGCAGTGGGGCATGTCACAAAAACAATGGTGAGAGAGGCTAAAGGTTAATACACTTACTTACCCAGGACGCAGAACCACAGCAACAGACACAGGGACACATAAACACACACAGGGACTTTGGGTTTAATGAAGTGCTCGGTTTCCACTGAGAGGAGATTAGGGTTGTGGAGGAAACTGTGGGAACAAACTATTCAGCTTGTGAAAACGTCTCGATATTGTGCGGAAAAGGATGTTCACTTTGCTTTTTTTTTTTCCCTCCCTCCCCCCTATATGTTCAGGTGAGCTTTGCCATCGCTCCATCTGTACATACTGTGCATGTTGCGTAGTCCGCACGAGTGTGAGCCCGGCTGTTTGCTAGCCTGCGTTACAGCCCGGTCCGTCCTTGGTGGGACAATAGCGGGATTCTGCATAGCGAGGCCGTGGGAGGAAGGGGACAGAAGAGTCAATGAGTGAAGAGGCTTCTGGGATGCGTCAGCACAAGGCCATGATGAGGGTGTAGGAGGACGAGCCCTGCAGCTCAACAATGCGCCGAGGAGCAGCCATTCAGTTGCTCTCGCAGGACGACACGCACGCACCGACAAAAACCATAAGGTACACACAGTCAACAAAGGTGCAGGTGAAATTAAGCCATTCATCCTCCTTTCTCCGTGACATATGGATAACTGGGACAGAAAACATCAATCAGTGGCTGGTTCTGGGGCGTAGGTTCAATCAGAATCAAACATCAGAGGAAATATGTGTCATCATTACTGAGTATGATCAATTCTTATGTAATTTACAATGTGTTGCATATGAATTAAGGCAATCAAGTAGTAAAAAAAAGTTATTGGTGCTTGTTCATTCATCCATTTGGCTCTAATCTTACTTGTTGCAGTTCTTTTAATCATTTTGTGAATAGTGTAGTAATAATTGTTTTTTTTTTTTAAGGTCGAAGGAAAAAAAAAAGCAATCATTAACGTCAGCAGAAACTTTCGGGGAGGGCCAAAAAGATCCCCATCCATCTACTGTTTCATCTGACAATACAGTACACTATAAAAAGTCTTCAAGCCCCTTTTGAGTTTTCCCGTTTGATTCCAATCATTTTCAACATTAACCCATGGCCAATATAGTTTGGCTTTGTTGACAAACCTTTCCAAAAAAACCTTCTTTCATGTCAAAGTAAAAACAGATTTCTACAAAGTAATGACAGATAATTAAAGTCAGTCAAGTCAGTATTTAGTGGATGCTCCTTTAGCTGCAATTACATCATTGAGTCCGTGTGGATAGATCCCAGTTAGCCCTGCACAGCTGCAATTTTATCCCATTCTTCTTTGCTTAACCTCTTTTGGGTTGCACAGAGATCGTGAGTTAACAGCCCTTTTAAAGTCCGGCCGCAAATTCTCAATTGGATTGAGGTCTGGGCTTTGACTCGGCCACTTGTAACTATTTCTGTGTAGTTTTTGTTGTTGTTGTTTTTGTATGCTTCAGGTCACTGTCTTGGGGAAAGCAAATCGTCTCCCAAATTGCAATCTCTGAGTCAGGTTGTCCTCCAGTTTACATACTCTGCTGCATTCATTAACCTTTACAAGCCTTCCAGGACCTGCTGCCAAGAAGCATCTCCACATCATGATGCTTCCACCACCGTGCCTTACAGTGGATGTGGTGTGTTTGTGTAGATATACAGTGTTTTTTTGTCTGCCAATGAAAGTGTCTGGTCTGATGGCCACAAAACTTAATTTTGGTCTCATCAGACCAACAAAACTTTTTTCCAATTTACTTCAGAGTCTCCCATATGCCTTCTAGTTGAGCTTTTTTCAACAGTGGCTTTCTCTTTGCCTTTTGAAGAACAGGCAAGAGTCGTTGTATGCACAGTCTCTCCCATCTCAGCCACTGAAGCTTGTAACTACTTCAGAGGAATCATAGGTGTCTTGGTGGCCTCTCTCACTTGTCTGTTTCTTGCATGATTTTTGAGGATGACCTCCTCTAGGCAGATATTTGATATTCCTTGTATTTCTTAATGATGGATTTAGCTGTACTTCAAGGGATATTCAGTGGCTTTGAAATGTTCTTGTATTCAAAAAGTGAAAAGCTTTCTCACTTTTTATGCCTTTTGCTACGTGACTTGGAGTGTTTTTTTTTTTGTCCTCTTGATGTGGTGATAACCAGGAGTGCTGATTCACCGATGACTGAACCTCCCTGATCATCACTTGAGACACATTCACTGCTCTCCGATGATCTCTGTTTCACTAATTGTGTGACGGTTACCACCAACTGGCTGCACCTGTATTGAATTAGCTGAGTAATTTCAGAGTGAGCTAAAACTTCTGCAATCACTTATTTTACATTTCATATTTTAAATTAATCGACATTAGCTTGTAAAAATGGATTTTCAGGTTTTTGGGGTTTTTTTTGTTAATTCTTGTCAAAAAGTTAAAATTAAACTGAGCATTTTTGGTATTAAAAAGCATTAAAAGAAAACTTCTAAGGGCCGGGAATACTTTCTAGGATGTAGTTACAGTGCTACAGTACACTAAGCAGTCTATGAATTACCACAAGTGTTGCTGATTCATTTATCAAAGACTTTTTAAATGCTTTAGGCAACCTTAACACCTTTATCCTAAATCTCAGTTTGCTGATATCTTCAGACCTTGGCATATAAAATCAAAGCTACCTACAGAGTTAGATATCACTTAGGATGTGAGAACCTTCTTGTACTCTTTGTAAACTGGCTTTCTTAAGTCATGTATGACTTGTAACCTTCAGTTCTCCAATCACATCGATAACAAACCAACACAGACGCTCCAGTTCAGAGAAGCATGACATCATTCTTAGAATGATTGAGATGAATGGGGACATGTGCTTCACCTCGAGCATGTGTCTGTTGTAGAAAAGTGTGTCTCTGAACAGTGTCTTTGTGCCAGGGAGAAACCTGTCCAACCACTTCCCTCACATATTAGTGAGATACATATCAAGCGTGGCTAAGGATTAGCCTATTGTTAAATGCTTCGATCAAAACAGCGGAAGCATTTAAATTTGGATGCGGATTTTATGTCGGTGCCCTGCACGAGTACCCTAGAGGTACATATGAGAAATAAATGTGCTCACTTATTGTTTTGAGCTATGCAAATAATAAATATGATGATGCAGCGCTGTGCAAAATGCAACTCAATAATTGTGGTAGTGCCAGAACCAGCCTGGAACTGGAATCTATAGAGCTGAAAATTGGAGACCACACAGTAAGGTTGGATCCCAAATATTATACCACACACACACACACACACACACACACACACACACACACACACACACACGAACATACTGTTTTAATGATGATTAATATCATATTTCACTGCATGGTGTCCCGATGCAACCACAAACAACCATTTTTCTTGGATACATGTATAAATACAAATACAGCAAATTTGTCATTATTGAACACCTATATTTCACAAACATTTGTTATAAATTATTGGGGGAAAAAAAGCACAGTTTAGACAAATTCAAAGGTTAGGAAACTTGACGAGTTACAACTGTTTTTTCAAATAATCGGCATTTATGTCTGAAACATGTTAAACTCATGCATTCACAGTCCCAGCCTCAAAATGCCTGAAATGTGAGGAAATCGGGGCACTCTTGACCTCCTCTCCACCCTCCCAGCCAAAGTCTTCACCCCTCCTCAGGATTTCTCACCCTTAACCACCCCCAGAGTGGGGTGCAGGGCCATAGTTTGCTGTCTGGGGTTTCCCCTTTCAGACTGAGTCTCGATAACAAGGGCCAAGTCAGTTTTGACAGTGACACAAGTTTGTGCGTGCACACATCCACACACACACACACACACACACACATTAGAAAACAAAAAGTCTCAAAAAGAGCCATGCCACCTTTAGGGAAATGCCCACCAGGGTTTGAACTCAAAAGCATGGGTCAAAATTCTTGAGCAGAGAGAGACCCTTCTCAAATTTTCACCTGTGTTATTTCTTTCAGGGCTCATTTGCAGCTAATAAAGTTTTCTCATTAACGCCAAGACAGCATCGTTTTTTCTTCTGAAACCAAAGGAATTCCGATTTCCCAAGAGGAAGAGAAAGGGATGACACTGACACACAATCCTTCCTTTCTCTCGTTTTTTCTCTCTTTCCCTCTCTCCGTCTGTCGGAGGAGATGGGTAGGATGTCTGTCTGCTCAGCGCCAGGGGCTCTGACAATGATATGGTTCAGGTCAGAGAGAAGCCATGAAACAGAGAAACACACAGAACCAGAAAGAGGGTGAGAAGGCAAGAGCAAGAGATGGGAAAATAAAGATGCATAAACAAGAAAGGGAGAGAAGCGTCAGAAAGAAACTGTTGTGATACTGGAGCCTGGAGGCCCTGCTGAATGCAGGGTGTGGCTGACAGCTACCAGGGTGAGGGGATATCATAGTTGCATGGCTCCACTCCTCTGGTTGCTCTATTTCCCCCTCTTTTTCTCTTCATTTGCTATTGACAAGTAGCAGAGATGAATTCCTGTTTGCAACGGACCATCAAAGTTCTATTCTTGTGAGTCCGTGATTTTCACGGGACTGTACACATCTACCGTTTGAACTGCAGACGCATGTGCGTATTTGCAATATCAGCTTTTAGAAAATGGCAGCAATGCACAACATCTCCGTAACGGTCGATGACTTGTTTAACAGAGCTTGCCTTCCTAATCACGTCGGCGGTTAACCACATTGCATTGGCACATATTGCACCATTAAGTCTATCTCCAAGGATATTTGTGCCAAGCAAGCAATGACTCAGGTGTTGGAACAACAACTGTAAGACGCTATCGATGCAAAGGTGCAAAGGCTGACCTTACAGGTGACGCCAAGTCTCACACGCACAGAAGCTGACTCAAACTGTTACCCTGTTTTATGCAAATGAGACGCACACAGATGAAACTATGAATGGAAGGTAAACATGCATGACAGTAGCTAGGTGTGCATTTATGAGCAGCATTTTTTTTTTTTTCTCTCTTTTCTTTTTTCGGTCACGGAAGCATGTGGAAAGGGTAGGCACTAGGACCTGCTGTGAGCCACACAGAAGGGAGGGAGCAGCATTGGGACTCCTTTCACTAAACTTTTAGTACAATCCATTTCCCAAAGAGTGTGGGAGGCAGACAGACAGAAGTGGATGGCCCGAGACCTGGATTCACAGTTTTAAAAAGCAGGAGCGGGATTTGGAGTGTGGGATAATTCTACCCCTGGTCTGGAGAGAGTGTGAGGTGGAATATAGCAGACTTTCTGTTGGAAGTTTTCACCCACTGGAGAGAGAGACAGAGAGAGAGAGAGAGAAGGAGGATTATTACTAGAGTGGTGAGTTCTAACATGTTCTTTAAAAACTAATTAATCATGCTGTAAATGTGTGGGGTTGGTGTGTCCATGTAGGTCAGAGGAAAAAAGGTTTATCTTAAAAAAAAAAAAAAAACAACAACTGTGTGTTAAAGTTTTTTTTTTTGAATTTTTCTTCATACCTGTCATTAAGTGAAAGTGGAGCCTGTGAATTGAGATTGGGCTCAGCAGCAGCAGCCAGTTAGTCCTTCTGTTGAGGGGAGAAAATTCCAGCTGACTACAACACACAGGAGGGACTGTAAAAAAAATTAAATTAACAAGATAAGGGGGCGAATGTGCTCTTTCACTGTTTGGAGTCGGTAGTTTTCCAGGTATATGCAGATGGAGAGAGTGAATGGAAGAGGTGTAGAGAGAAAGAGAGAATAGAGGTGAGGATTAGGAAAGAAAAAAAAAAAAAAAAAAGAGGGGTCCTCCAAAACTTCAATGAGAACCCGTTTACTGTCCAGAAAACTCCTGGGACATCAGGTTACCTTGTCTTTCTCTCTCTGTCTATCTCTCTCCCCCTCTTTTTCTATCTGTCTTTCTCCCCACTCATGTTACACAACCCTCAAAAGACTTGTAGATTCTGATGAGCTCCAATGTCCAACATGAAGCATGTTGCTGAGGTTATCCTCATGTCTGGGTGGGGCCTGGCGCTTGTAAAGGAGTGCTACTGATCAATTTTTTTTTTTTTTTACTCTGATATGCATATTTGTAATTGTGCGAGTGTGTGTGTGTGTGCGAGTGTGTTTGTGTGTGCAAGCAAGCGTGTGTGCTAAACACAGACCTCATGCTTGCCACTCCTACAAGGGAATTCCTTTCGGGCTTTGACAGGGGAGGAATGTCACTGCGAACCAATATTTACGCACACAAACAAACATTACACACCAGTGACACCAACAATGTCATATAGGTATACGGTCAACCATGTTAAACCTGTTGTGTTCATCTGATCGTCTGTAGTTCTAAAAGATGTAAAAAGGAAAAAAAACTACAAGTTGTCGGTCTGTAAAATTCACAAATACCAAATGATAGTCAGTTCATTTTTTTTCTCCCTCAAAAAAAGAGAAAATGTATTGAAAAGTTCAGTAATATCAGCTCAAAGTAGACATGAGTGAGTAAAGTTAAGAGAAATGTGCTGTTTTGTTCCATGTTTTTTAAAAATGTGAAATTGTTCATGAGTTTCAGTTTTACTGCCTGAGGGGAGCGGACAGTGTTTTCCTCTCTGCAGCAATCTGGCTGTATATCTAACGTGACATCTCAACAGGTCCTGCGCTTTGTCTTTGCGTGAATTTTGTCAATGCAGGATAATTCAGAGCACATTTCTCAAAAGCCCGCCTGAAATTAAACTGCATATATTTTATTTTTTTTGCTTTGTATACATCAGCTTTGAAGATTTAAAAAAAAAAAAAAGAGAGATACAAGAAAGTTGGCCCACGTTTACTTTCTTTCAACAATGGAGAGAAAATGAACTTATTGGCTTCATTTCTTGGCTAAAATTTCTGCACATCAAGATTGATTCTTTTTGTGTGGAGTTTATCTTTTTTTTTTTTAGTGCTCATATCTTTTACCCAACTCTCTCCCTGGGCTTGTAATCTGCATTTGAATCTGTGTGTTTACAGTGTTTCCTGACTAGCCTCAAACTGTCTGTCAGACTTTCAGACTAAAGGGGCATTTGTGACATAGCTTCCAACCCTTTGATTCAGTTTGAACATCAAGAATAAATTTGAAACTCATTTTCGCTAAATTTCTGGCCAGAAAAACTGATGATATCTGTCTGTTTGGAGCTTAAAGTGGAAATAGTCCTTACGGATAAAGCCTTCATACTCAGAAACGTATGCCGAAGCTAAAAACAGCTTAAGCCATATGAACTGTGTTCGTATGTGTATGGAGGGCAGATGGACAGTGCTGTTTTCCCCCGCAGACAAAGATGTCTGTGATTATTCATGACCCTCTCAGGTTTCCCTTTGAAGCTGAGTTACAGCTTTCTCTATGTTAGCACCAGTGTATTTGTATGTGCAATTCTGTATGTGTCTATTACAGTGTTTGTGTGTGAGAGAGAAAGAGAGAGAGACTTAACTGTCACTCAAAAAATAAGCTACGTAAAATTGTGTGATGTTGCTATGAAACAAATATTGAACTCTGTCAGTAGTTACGAGGAATGCTTTAGTTTAAAACATACAGTGACACAGGGGTACTGATGGGTTAAAAAAAAAAAAGCCAAAAATTGTGGGATTATTTATCCCAAACAAAAACATGGAATGGTTGCTATAACTCGCTCTAGCTGTTTTTAAAGTTGCCTGCCACTATTTGTTCTCAATATTTACAAAAATAAATGGCATCCCTTGCAGTTTTGTTTGCCATACACCTCGTTGTCCCTTCAAAACTGGCACAAATGAATCATGTTGGGTCTTACACTGGGTAGAAATAACCATATTTTAATTAGGTAAAGAACTCAGTGGTTGTTTATTCAATAACACCAACACTGGGTCAAACGACTTATTAATACTGGATGGAGGTCAGCTAGTGTTGCGTTGTGTTAGCTGACCCCAGGATTGGGAACTAGATTGTCATCCTACCAAAGGGTCATGTAGCTGCAAGAAATGTTTTTAATTGAAAATGTTTTGTTCGGTTGTGAATGATGCAGGCCATAGATAGCAAACATTTTAAAAAGAGGCATCATTTTTAGTGGTAAAACACGCAGCAGCTCAATAGTTTGTTCCCTTCTCAGTGGTAGATCAGGATTTGTTTTTGTGTGACTGTTTTCATAGGTGCATAGGTTGATGAATTTGCTGATTCTAATTCTAATCTGGGTCCATGAATATCTGATTAACAGAGGTCTTTTTTTCTTTTTTTAAACAGTTTAGACATTACTGTCATTCTCATTGACATTGGTATTTGTATCCAAGTTGTGTTTTATTTCTCTCCTCTGGAGAGCAGCTACAGAAAGCCACCGTCCCAATAAGCGTATAAATCTGTGAAACTGCACTCGCTCAGATTATGACAGGAAAAGAATCTGCCCCTTAAGCACATAAAGGGTGGAATGATGGGAGCTGTCTAGACTGTGTGGTGTTGTATAGGACACCTGGGAAGGGGAGAGAGGTTGTGACAGCACACCTGGACTGTCAATTTAACCTTGGCTTTTTAACCCCGAGGCCTTAAGTCAGCCGCAGTGAGTCTGAAAGTGACGCTAAAATTGCAACCGTCGTAAAAATAAACATGGTTCATTGTCAAGTAACTTCCTTGTTGATAAACCAAAGTTGTTAAACCCACCTGGATGATTACATTTTTTTTATCATGCATGTAGTAGTTATTGTTATAACTAACACACAAAAAGACACAGATATGCCCTGTAGAAAGAAAATAAGGGCGCATTATATTTATTGTAACCTACAGTATATCATTTATAGCCATATGAACAAATGTTTATACTCAGATAAATGACGTAGAGATTATTTTTATATTATTGCAATGTGTTTAATTTAGTTACAGTTTAATTATTCATGCAGAGCACCAGTAGTTGAACTGCTGCTCCTTCACTTGCTTGCAGCCTTAATATAGAGCTGGAACTATGTGACTTAGTTTAATAGACATGTTAAATTACATAACGAATGTTGTTCAGGAGAAAGCCCTTGTTATTTTGGTAAAGATGCCATACCACCACACTTGACTTAAGTACTGCTCAGTGCTACTAGACAATCTGGGACTGTGCCAGCTGGCAACAAAAACGATAATTAAAGGTTTGTTCACATTGACAGACAATGTCTACGATAATTTCTTATCAGACCACAAAAGCTTGAGGGAGAATAAACATGATACAGTCAGATTCAGTGGTTAATAGTCCAATTATTCATGGGCACTGTTTATACCAACCGTGATGACGTGACCTATCATTCAAAAGCGTTACCTAAAGACCTCGTCGTCCTTTTTCTGCACTTTTCCAAAAGTTTGACAGCATCGTCTTCGTCCTGTTTTTTCTCGCCTCCCTCACATCTTTAATACCAGCAGTTTAAATAGCACTAACTGTCATACTCTGCCATAGACAAGAACATTAATTTAATGAACCCACAGCATTAAAAGCTCTCTTGGATATTAGAGGAGTCATATCTGTGAGTATCCTGCTGTGAGGCCTTACGTGTGCCACAGTTGGCAACTTCAAGTCACAGTCTGGTCAAAGGATAACAAGGGGCTATAGGGGTTATTAATAAAAGCTTGCTTGACAAAACACATTAGCTTATTTTCTGTTGTTTTACACTTTAAATTTATGCAACTGACAATTTAGAGGTGCGTGTTTTGCTTAAAATCAGTCCAACCTTAACTTTGATGACATAAAAGCAACACGCGTGATTAGACAAAATAATCGCCCTGTCTCCGTGAGAAATAGTCCACCGACGCTCCAACGTTTAGAACAAAACTTCCCTTTGAGAAAAACGAGGAGAAGATAATTCACGGGTCAAAATGTAAACCCAGGACTCTGGTTATCTGCTGGGTCAACGCACAGAGTCGGGCAAAGAACATCTGGTGTGAAGTGAACCAGCTGAAGGGTCTGTCTGGAATCAGTGGGAAAGGCGAAAGGTCAGAGTTCGGCCCCGGGGTCGTACGTCTGTGCTCGCCGAGGAAAACAGGGATCTGGAGGTCACCGCAGGTCACAATCCTGAACCGTAAGGCGCAGGAGCAGAGAGCTCGTAGCAGAAAATGCGGAAACGTAACGTCACCTTTTCGCAGTAATTCTTGTTGACATTTCCTCTGCAAACAACTTCTCACAGTGTTTGGGAGAAAACTTATTCAACAGAAATCACGGCTAACATTGTTTGACATTTGTACCTTACCGGGTTTGGACAGAATTCTTGTCAGACTTGCTTTATAGGGACCAGGTTTTCACCTCCTTTGCACTGTACAAAATTAAAAATAACACACTCCTGTGTTTACACTTTTCCATACGTTGAAAATGAAATCCAGGACTGTTAATGTGAGTCAGTGTTTGTGTTTCGAGATCTGATTTCGACAGGTGCTCCATCAAAGGGTTATTTCTGCCTGTGTGTGCGTGTGTTTGTCTTAGTGTGTATACATGTGCATGTGTGCGCTGTATATGCACCCCCCCCCAAAAAAAAGACACCTAAATGTGCCGACATGCCTGCTCATTCCAGATTAAATGCCTCTGTGACTTTTAGCTATGGCTCACCGGCTTCTCATGCATGTGCACGTAGACCAAACACAGTAGCTGATAAATCACCAAATTACCTGGGCTTTTCTTCCAGTAAAAATAACAGTGTTGTGGTCTTAATCTGTTGACTCAGTGCTTGTCTGCTGCTTTGAAATGTTTCACCGCAGCTCCTTTTTATGTGTATGTGCGCGTTTGGATTGATGCAATGACAGTCTCACTCTCACTTTCCTTGGTAGTTTGACTGTAGCTTGTCCGGACATGAAACTCTCCCTTGTTGCCATCAACAGAACAAAATACTTGATGATTTCATATATTCAAATTGGCTCCAAAGCCTCAGATAAGATGAAATTTGCATTAGTGTTCATGTATTGTTTTTTTCTTTGCTTCATTTGTAAAAATGTTTTTTTTAACCACATAAAAATAATCTGGTCTAACAAATTACCAGCCTTAGAGAGATCAAGTTTACTTACTTTACTGTCAAGAGTTATCCACAGAACAAATGGACACACAAACTTCACCAGCAGGAAGAATGTGCTTTGTGCATGAGTAATATGCATGTGTGTGCATGTGTATGTATATGTGTGTTTGTGTTGGATACGCATCAAACACATACACACGCCTTAGCCCCAAGGATACAAGTGAAGCCACTTATTATGCACTTATTTGGATTATGCTGATTTGAGAATGCACAGAATGCAGGAGGATGCGCCGCTGGCTCGTCATAACAGATCGGTCTCCTACACAACCAGCAGAAATTATTAGGGCGTCATTGTGCTTCAAGTTGTCTCACCCAGCCAGACAGAATCCCCCCCCCAAATTAGCAAAGTGTCACGGACTTTACGAGCCGTTTTCTCCACCGCTGCCTTCAAACTATCCGTGTTATCTGTCATCAGCTTTTGTTATAGTTAAAACCTGAGGATTAATGATGTGTCATGAGGACTTTTGGGAAGGATGACGCTGTAGGAAGCAATTTCTCTCTGCTGGATTCTCCGTCGAGCTGATGCATCAAGCTCCACACTAAATATTAATTTATCTAAACCCCTGCTGTAGGTCACAAAAACACTGGAAAGTAGCCGCTTTATCTCTTTCACCATAGCTCTGCTCACACGCTGAACATGGCATGCTGTTAACAGACAGAGGATGGGCCTGGGAGGTCCCACGCAGACAGGTGGTTGACATCAGCTAGAGGGGGGGAAAGAGAGGGAGGGACGGGAGATATGGAGAGGGAGATAGGGAGGCAGAGAGAGACAGAAGCAGCCAGAGAGAGAGAGAGAGAGAGAGAGAGAGAGAGAGTGATGACAGAACGATGCAGAGACCACACAGAAGACAAAATGGTCGGGTCAAGTTTTTAGTATGAGGTGTGAGACTGTAATCAAACAAACAGTGGGAGTGAAGACAACATCAAGTTGTTGTTTTTTTTTTGCAATCCCAAGAGGATTCGGTTCAAGCATGAGTAAGAACACAACAAAGTGGATTTCACTTACCTGTTTTGTTTAACAAGAGAACAAAGCTGAATATTCCAGGTAGTTTCAGCAAGGTTTAATGTTAACGAGAGGGAATCCTTAATCTTTGGTTTTCAATGAGCTTATAGTCATGCTAGCATTACTGTAACAGTATAACATGCTCACTGTGAGCAAGCTGTGATACTTGTGTGATGCATGTTTCATGTTTACCTTTGCATGTATGTGGTCATAAACCAGAATTGTGCAAGTCAGGGGATCATCATCAAGGAACCGTGAAGGACTGTACAAAATGTTGCACCAATCAACCCAGTAGATGTTTATTTTAAAATATCCGAAAAGGTTGACATCCTAGTAGTGCTATGCTGTACATCAAAGTCTAGCACTACTGACCAGACTTTAAACCTTATTCATGATTCCCAGAGACTGAATCAAACTGCCTGTCCTGATTCCCTCATTGGGACCACGTCTTTTTGTACAAAATGTCATCCATCCAATAGTTATTGAGATAATATTTATTATATTGGACTGGCAGACTACAACTGGCATCTATAGTTTCTACCACGGCTAAATGATGATTCAAATAACAAAATTAGGATTTGCTCATTGCTGTGGAAATGCTTTTGCTTCTTTAAGGCCGCATGGCAGCAGGATTTTATCATGCAACTTAGGGCTTCACATGTTTTCCGTCAGTATCCTGGAGCAAGGCACTTACACTGTTGGTTAACCAAACCACCAAATGAAAATTCAATGAAGTTAATGTAATCAAATCCGTTGTACACCGATTTAAAGTGGAAGGCATATCTCAGTGCTAGCTTGCAGCCAGATCACTTCCTCTGTGTTGGAACAACTTCCTAAACACAGTCACCACGAGTTAAAATTGACTCATCATCACTAAAAACCTCCACAGGGGATTTAACCGGAACTTTATTTATTTGCTCTCCTTCCTAGCCACAAATCAAATGTGAACAATATTTCTATGTTTATTGGAAAGTGGAAACTGTCATTACAGAATCCAAGCGAGAGCATTAAAGGAATACCGCACATGCAAATCCAAATGTCTGACGCAACATATACTCAATTTACGTCTACAGGCCCACGCCCATGCTCATGGCATCAGGCGAGAGCGCAGAATAAATGCGGCGTAATGGAAAACGTGGGTGTCTGAGCGAGCACATCTGTCTATTTACGCCCATGTTTCGTTTTATGTTCCGTCGAAAAGCGTACCTGGGTGACTCACCCACAATCGCTTCTCTGCTGTTTTGTTTACAGCGCCGCGTAGTCAAAGTCGCACACAAATCTATATGCTCGATTTTGTCAGGGCCACGAGCTGTGAACGGCACATTCAAATCACAGATATCATATCGTAAGATGAGTCAAACTCGGGATGATGAATCTGAATGAGTCACGCTCACATTAGTCAGCGATCTCTATCAGAAACAGGACTGAGATTTGTTTTGCTTAGTCGCTGTTAGTGACTTTAGCCACGTCACGTACACGCCGATGTTCTCCAAGAGGATTAGAATCAACACAATTGAACTTCTTCTTGGATACATGTTTTTTAAAGTTGTGCACTGATGGATGCCCTGAGACTAAATAAGCAACATGATTTGCAGCAGCTCCGAGACCTGTTGCAGAGGGCATTTTTCTGTTAAAGCTATTGAGGGAAGAAGCGCGGTGATGAAACGCAACATGTCCCTTACTTCTGAATGCTTTCCAACTCCCCACAGCTTTTATTCCTCCCTCCGACCCTGTCCTTGAACTCCTTTGTTTCCACCTCTGTTCCCCTACAACCTAGTCCGTCCTTCTTCTTTCTATCACATGCTCCTTTATCTGTTCAACTCCCAAGACGTCTCATTGCCCATCCCGCCCTCCGCTACACGTTTTCGTCTCTCCACCATCCCTGCGTGTCTCCTTCCTCTCCATCCCCGTGTCTTCATCTCCGTCCGTGGCCAGACGAGCATTCTTGCCTCCAGCCCTCCTCCTCCTCCTCCTCCTCTTCTCCCCTCACTGTTGTGGGATTTCAGATTCTCACCAGGAAGGGGGAGTTATTACCACAGCCATGCCAAAAGATTAACCACTTGTCATGAGAAGATTGTTGAATGTCAAGGTCATAAAAACTAGGGGTCTGGAAAACATGTTAATCATTGTGTTCATCCTGCCTTCAAGGCCTGAAGGACTGGCCTCCCACGTCCACTGGTCCAGCACAGGGAGAGGGTGGGTTGACTGGGGATGGGCCCAATTTTGGGGAGGGAAGAAAAAGGGGGGAGAAACAAGGAGATAAAGCAATTTCACGAACTCACCCTGTGGTGCTTTGGCTGCAGTTTTGCCTCATTGCCAAAAGAACCTCATGCCTGGAGTTCTGCATCCATGACATAAACCCGTAGAGCATCTAACAGCATCACACCACTTAAATTTATTGTCTGTGAGGATGTTTTGTTTAATGAAAGGAGAATTGGGTGAGTTTCGTGTTTGCTTTATCTATCGCTACATCTGCCCACATGTGACTGTAAGCGCACCAAGCAAAGCGAGGGTGTGCCCAAAGTTCAAATTTGTTGAACCTCAACTCAAGTTACACTAACCTTTTGTCTGATGCTTGTGTTTTGCAATTTCAAGAACTGCACAAGAACAATTTGGCCTTGTATCCTACAGATGTTAAGTGCAACACCGCTGGGAGTTCTGGAGCCGTAAATGCCGGGACATCAAACACAGAACACACAGACCTTTGTTTTTCTGCTCCAATGTGAACACACCTTTAGTTTTTATTAACGCACAATAGTTCTTAGTTTGTGATATGCTGATTTTTTTTTTTTTTGCATCTCTAGAGGAATGGGGGGAATGGTCTCACTCATGTTCTGGTTTAATAAATAAACAGTAATGCGTTTCCTAAATGGAAACATATCATAAAGCCACCTGTTCATAAACATGCTCAGGAACATTCATATTACATAACATAGTTTAAAAAGCAAAATAGGGATTTTTTTTTTCTGGGAAAGTGCTGCAAACCACATTATTAAACAAAAAAAAAAGAGGGAGAAGAAAAAAAAACCAAAGATATCCTTTGGTGTACAAAGAGCTGCATTGTTTCACTTTACAGTTTCTATTTGCTACTCATCCTTTTCTTCCAAATCCAATTACTGCTTAAATAAAAGTCAGCTAAAATGTTGTTTATTGTAGATTCCTTTCACAAACACCACAAGGATCCAATCTTTCTATTATGATGAATCATAGTTTAACTTACTGTAAGACAATGTGTGACAATAATGGAAAGGCTGAGGGTTACGCTATAGCCATGTCTCTGCTTTGTCTCCGGGTTACCCTTGTAAATAAAACATGTCTCTGGAACAGATGTGGTGTCAAGAAATGGCATGAAAAGTTTTGCTGCATGTAGCACTGATGAAGGTGTGTGAAATGTTTGCTGAAACTCAGATAAAAATATCATAAGGCTGGAGAGATACAGTTTATTCCAAGGAATGTGGTTCCTGAAACTGTGTAATAGCGTATTGGACTGAATTTTCATGTTGCCTTTTAGTGCTGAAATGCTCTTGATTCAACTTGCTACATCAAAGAAGACGCTATAGTGACTTAAAGTTCATATGCATGTTATTGCACCTATTGTTTCACAGTGCGTTGGTTTTCCCTCTAAACACAATGCTTTGACATCTACTTCTCTTGGACAGTTTGCGCTGCTGAAAGAGTAAAAGTGGAGCCATATGCAGTCACAAGTCCCACTTCCAAGAGAAATTCTTTCCAGTGGGAAAGCTAATTAAAATCGTATTATCTGTGTGCTTGGTATGTCTTCATAGAAGAAATTTTACAGCTTTTTAAGCAGTAGCCAATCATTTTATTTCCACAACTCGCAAAACAAAACAAACACACATGCACAGTCTTGATTTAAGATGGTCAAAAGACAAGGGATCCCATCTCCACTTTGAGGGTCTTTGGATTTGATCAGAAAAAGGTTGTGTAATTTTCCCCGGAGACGAGCGAATATCGGTCCGATCCAGCGCTCGGCACCTGCACACATGCGCTTTTTTATAGTGCTGAAATCTGTTCGCTGTTAGACACAGAAACAGACGTAGCCTGGAAGTTACCTCTGGCTTTAAACTGTTAGAGGAATGATGAACATTTGGTCAGATTCCTGGAGCAAAAGTGGAATGAAAGATAACTGAAAAAAAGACACAGAAACGGAGAAAGGCATGCAGGATGAAGACACTGGCTCTCGGCCAAGTCTGTTCCGTTTAGTTTCCACACCATGGCCGCCTGCTTCCATGATATTCTCAAGATGCCCTCTACAGACATACACAAGCTTTTATTTTACCACAGCTGATAATAACAGTGTTGTAAAACAGGGATATATACATATAAAGAAGTTCTACAGGCGCCAACGTTGGATGCTGGGTAGTCAGTCTCCAATTGCATAGCATCTATTTCGTTTATGGTTTTATTACAGGTACATTTGTTTGAAATGGTTTCATAAAAAGCCTGGGGCTTTGCTGTATTTCAGAGGTTCAAGTGTTGGCAGCGTAGTACCGACCAGGGAAATGTTCAGTAGATGCGTGCATGCTTCTGTGCGGCTGCCAGTTCAATTTGAATGAAAGGTCAGTCTTTTGATAGCTACTTATGTGTAGAGAAATCCATTTGAAAGTTGGAAATGCTTTTACCTGTGTGTCGTTAACTCCAGGCATGTTTTTATTGCTGCGCCCAATAAACCCATTAAATTAATACAAGCTGATGCCAAGCACTGCAGATATTTTCTTTTTCCATTGTGCAGCATTTGGCTCCGAAGCACTTTGTACAGTAAATATTCTTTTGTTCTACATATCTTGCATCATTTGTCATCCCTCTGAGGAGTAAAGTGCTTTAGCAGGTTGTGTGTGGTTGTCAGTTTGACACCGCCTGTCTCATTCTTCCTGTGTCCTGAGGCCAGAGCAGCGGAGTTCGCTGTTTGAAGTGTTCCTGATTTACAACAGGTGCCTCGGTTCTCACAGCAACTCTCTTTGAAACATAAAGACGAAAAGAAGAGATTTTAAATACTAGAATAAAAGCTATGGTCAGAGAATCAAAGACACAGAAAACTTCCACAAATAGGCTTTTTACTGTGTAATGACCACATTATCTGTGATGCTACTTTCACCACTGTGGGATTAATAAAGACTTATCTTATATTGTGTCTTCTGTTATAAAATTATAAGGTGAATGTGTTCACACAGTTGTTAATTTCAGTCAGGCTGGAAGAAGACCACCTTGGGGGGACCCAGGTGGCAAGAGTCAGACACAACAGGGTTGTAACGGTTCCAGACGTTTGGACACTGTGATAGAGCAACAGCTATGTGTATAACCTCACTCATGAGATGTTTTTTTGGGTGGGCGGTTTTGGGCATGCTGGACGTTATTACATTTTCATGCAATTGAAAACATCCTGTCAGGCCAAAAGAGAGAGTCTCAGCGATGTGAGGTTTTAATATGCACCACGGTCCCAAGAAGTATTTGGAGAATCACCAAACCTCAATGATGTTCAACAGGTTATTTCATGAAATTCAGATAACCCAATAATAGCTAATATTCCAAAGAAAAACACATTTGAGATCACTTGAGACGAGAAACATATCGCTATAAATGGCAATAAAATGTGTTTGGATAAAATCTGATTGTCAGACCTGGATGTGTGGGTGCTGTTTGTACATCAACTAAAAATTACCTTGGAAATGTTCAGCTGAAAACAATTTCAAAGACAAGTAGAGTGAGCTCAGAGAAAAGGCCAAGCATTGTTTTATTGCATGATGAAGGCAATTTTATTAATCAAGTAAGTAAAAAACAAAATGTTCTAATAGCCATAGTTGGGAATATTGTCAAAAATGGAGGATTTAGAGAAAAAGGTGCACAGGCAAACCAACAGCAGATTAGACCACATAATGTGTGTTAAATGAATGAAATAAGATGAGAAATAGCAGCGAGGATCACCTCAGTAATCATCATGAATCAACAGATACAGCTCAGTTCACAGACAGTTCAGAAGACAGCAGGGGAGCTGGTTGCCACTCATAAGCTCAAAGAAAGACAACGAAGCTTACATTTGCAAAAGAACATGCACATAAAGAGAGATGCTGTTGGAGATGTGTTGTTTTCACACGAGTCCAAAAACAACCTACATGCATCTGTGGAGAAAGCCAGGCGAAGAGCTCAGGATCGTAGCGATGATACGGTGAGGTGTGGAGGCGGCGATGTCAGAGTCTGAAGCTGTTGCTCCTACAGTGGTTTAACTTGTATTTATTGATTTATTGATCGCTGAAGTGTAAGGAGGGAGTTTTCAGTCAAATAACTCTTCAAATGTCATAAGTGTTGAAGACTAGTTGTCGGTTTTTCAATTAAACAAACCTAACAAACTACCTAATTAATGTATTTTTGTCAAATATATTACTTGAAAAGTGCCATCTTTGTTGAAAATGTATGCCCTTGTCTTTGACATTTTGTCATCTAACAAAATGAAAACAGTACATCTTAAGTGCGGATCCTCTTTTTTTTTTTTTGCATTTTTTGGACCGACCTGTGCTATGTGTATATGTGTCTATATGAGAGTTTGAACATGTTTCCATAACAGGCTGCTCACTGACAGTCTCTGAAGAAAATGTGACGTAACTGAGCTTTTGCCAGAAGCTGCATGACATCATTTTACGTGACTGAAAACTTGATTCATGCTTGTATGTTAGCTGGTGCATTAGCTTCACATTGTGGCGTATCTAAACTGTGACAAGCAGACTTTCTCTGGATTACAAGCTCACATTATAATTGTGAATGAAATAGTGTCTGGATGAGAAATGGAAGTAGTACACTTTTTATTGCTTCACAACATGTGCATGGCTTCGTGAGGTGAAAAGTCGGAAATTTGTGGCAACTATGATTTTAACTGTTTGATTCTCCAAAAGCAAGGATTACTTTCCTCTCAGAGACCAATCCTTATAAGTTGTTGGATTTTTCAAACACAGATTAATGAGCGTTAGACAACATTTTGTAAAGGAAATAAACACATCTTCAAACATTTGGAAACGTGTAAAAGGGAGCAAGTTGACCTGGCGGTCATCCCTCTTGATAATTATTTCCAGTGGTTGACAGCAGGAGGAACTGCGCTACACTGACTTGATGAGAGACACAGAAAAACTGTTTACCTTTCTCTGCATCAGCCTCTCTCCGTCTCCTTTCTTTCCTCCTCTCGCTATCTCTGCCGCTGTCAGTCCCTCCTTCTCACCCCCTCATAATCTGACGCCGTTGTCATCGCTCTGACAGGGAGGTGTGTGTTTGTTTGAGAGAACCGCTGACACGCCGCTGCTGCACATCTTTTAACAGGGACTTGTAACTAATGACTAATGTATCACACCCATAGCAGGAAACCCTTGCTAACTGTAAACTAACCTCAGACCGATGGCAGGCGACGCTCCACTAGCCGCCCATGTTCTGGCCCACCTGCCTGGTTGTCACGGTCAACACTCTCCAACAACATGCAATAATTTGGCAACCTGTGGGCGGCAAAGTCTGATCAGCAGGTCGCTTTGAGGGCTGGCAGGCTAAATAAAAATGTGCTACTGGCTAACGCTCCACAGTTAGTACCAGTAACAGTGTGGCTGAGCTCCACTGCCTTCGGTGAAGTAATTAGTTTCTGTCTGGAGTGTTTTCTTCTCATGCTGCCCATTGATTGGTTTTCCAGGTCACAACCTCGCAGCTTTGTGACTAATGTCTTCTTTCCGCTTCATTTGTATCAACTTTTGCGATCCTGCTTAACGAGACAGTGCCATGTAGTGCACGGCACGCTCATGCCATCGCAGATTTCAAAAGTGATGGATGACTCAACAGACAATGGTCTTGATTTACTGTCTGGCAAAGTCAGGCAGCCAGCCTGTTGTGAGAAAGGGAACCTCCTTGCGTTTCAGCAAGCGTTTGCAAAGTCTGTTCCCTTAAAGATCCTCCCTGATGCCACCTGTACAAGGAATGATTCATAAAGGGATACTCAACAACTGCTCTGTTTATACTGCTCTATATTAATGCAGTATGTTGAGTGTATGGAAATATAAACCATACGGTGTCTGTCGTTACTGCTGCTCTTGGTTTAATGGTTTTGGAATAGCATTGTCATTAGTTGGCCACAGGACTGTCTCCTGCAAGTTTTCTTACCCGTCAAGGCATTTCCCATGTGTGTTTGTGTATTCTGAGTGTTCTCCCTGGATACTGAAGAGGAAAGCAGCTCACTGTCCTGCACAGGGAGCCTCACACACCACTCTGAGACTTCCTGTTTTATCACTACCATATGGATCGTCTTACGCCCGCGTTTGATATAAGATGTACGTTAGAATGTGAAATCCATTCGACCATTTCATCGAACATTCTCTGCTCCACACTCAGCCACCACCTTGTGGGGTGACATATCTGACTTTCCAGCTCAGCCGGTACACAGTTTCTGGAGTAAAAAAGTAGTTTTGTTGCCACAAAACCATAAAACAAACAAACAGTTTTTGGGAGCACATCCAAATCTCGTTCTGCCTTCGGGAGAATCTCTCTGGCTTGTGTATGCATGGCTGTGCATGTGTGTGTTTGTCCTTCTGTATACAGTAATTGGAGAGAGTTTCAGAGGAACAGTCAGACGGATTCTGATCCAGTGTTGAAGTAATCCTATAAGTCAGAGGTGCTCTCTAAACCGCTCTGACCCCTGTGCTCCTCCTCTGCAGTGTTTACGCTGGCTCCGCTGGCATTAAACACAAGCCACATATTTTTAACATTAGGATCCTCCAGGCTCACCGTGGGCCATGTAAATAGTGAGCTGCCCGTCAGCCTAAATCAGTCAACTTGCTGCCTGTTTGGACCAGATCCATGTGTGTGTGTGTGTGTGTGTGTGTGTGCGTGTATTTATTGAAGCCAAAAGGCATCACTCGTAGGTCAGTTTCTCAAAACAATAGCTGTCTCCATCACCCAAGATTACTTGATTGTTTTGCGGATGCAATGCCAAACTGACCTGGTGGCAGAGTTTGACGAAGTATTTAGTAAATACTTCTTCGGTGTATGTAATACATAAGTATACACAACAATACCACAATGCAAAAGTGTTTGATTGCTTGTAAATCGACTGCATTTTACATAAGTAAAAGTCATAGTATGTTAAAAGGTAACAAGAGCACAAAACAAAGGATTGTGGAAAGCTTAGTCTGGGTTCCAAAAATCTGAACCAGCAGTTCTACTTTTTGTATAAATGTGATGAGCTAAAAAGTACACTTCAAGTTCCTCAGTTTGGCACTGAGTTCGATATTTGCATACACTTCTGTTGTTACTTTCCATCACCGCCTTGTAGACAAACAAGAATAAAAAACGTGCTTGAAAGAGCAGAAAACTCAAGGATCTTAACATTCTCAGCATACCTTAAGAATGATTTAAGATGCGAAGCTTCTCTCTTGCAGCTGAGTTGATATTTCTAATGGGAACAGAGCCAGTGACATTTTGATATTTCTCAGCTGCTTCACGATGTCTTTGAATGTCGGTCAGTTCAGGCACAGCAGGCAACACTGACCTCTTCTGGTAGAGTGTCAGCTCAAGTACTTTTTTTTTGGAGAAGATTTAAGATCTGAGAGGTTAAAATAAAAACCACATAATGTTTAATTTCTGCTAACATGATCATAAATCACGAGTAGCTTTTCTTTTATCCAGTCAGAAGGCTGCAATAAAATGAAACATGCTGCGGTAAACATTTACAACATTAATAAACTATGTGGTATTCCAGCAACATATCTGTAAGATGGATTTTACAGAACATTGCAGATAAGTCAAAAATACTGACACCCCAGTTTCAACTCACCTCAGTGACCTACAGAGTGTTTGTATGGGAGGAGGTGTGTGTATTCGTACACATTGCAACATCTGAGCATGCAAACTATTTATGAAAACAGCTCTACATGCATTCCTACATGCACATGCCTGGCATGTGTGTCTAGAAAGACACTGCACATGTGACGAAGTTTGTATGCGCGTGCGTGTGTTCTTATCCTCCATTGGTGGGACGTGTCGAACTGCTTTACATTCAGTATATTGTACGTAACATTTAATGAGGTGTGAAATACCTCACATTCCAATGTGTGGCAAGTCTAAGCTCTAAGAGGTAAATACGGTGAGTGTGTGTGTACTTTGCATGAGATAAGGCCAGATAATGATAAATAGTGTATGTCTTTTAAAGGAATGGTGGGCAAGAACAGAGAAATGGGAATTTTGCAGAACTCCTAAAATCACCTGAACTTCACTGTAAAGCATATTTATCTTCTGGACTGATGTCACTATTCTCCTTGCACTTATGTTACCTAATGTGAGATGACTGTGTATGTCCGATGTGCTATATATAAAATGAGTTCCACTTAATTGTCTCTTGAGCTCTTTACTGGCAAATGGAAAACAGATTTACCGGTCATGAGGATAAAAGCTCTTTCTTGAAATTGAGTCTTTTAAATACTCTACGTAAATGTGCTCTAGAGTTACAGATTTGCCTTTTAGGGTGACTTTAAATTGCAAAACTGTTGAAGGCAGCTATATTGATTGAATTACCAGTGCTTGTCATGGTGATTGGTTTTAGTGAACTATCGTTTGCATTTATTCTGTGTGTGCGTGTGTGTGTGTTACAGAGCTGTAGTTCAGGGGGTCCAGATGGCAGGCATGAGGGGCCCGGCCTGCACTGGAGTCTGGCTTTAGAGTCCACAGGGGCTCCCTCTTCAACTGGACACATTCCACAGGTACACCTAAACACGCAACACGCACAACAAGACGAGGAGGACCAGAGATGTTCCTGTGGTTACAAGAACTGCAAAAATATTTGTTGCTCAACCAGAGCAACACGCTGACAGAAAACACTTCTTCACTAGATGTGTAAATAAAATACAATCTTCTAGATTTACTGCTTCCACTTGGATGATGTATGTTAGGGCTGCATCTAAACCATGTAGCTTTTAAAAGAAACATAAAAGAATTGCCAATTTTAATGCAAATGTTTATACAGTTGGTCCTCTTTAAAGGAATTCTCAAAGAATCCAAGCAGCAATGAGGATTCTGTAGAAAGAGCTAATGTCTCCTTAATGCGCATATGCATGAACATAAACATTAGTTAAGATAAGAGTGCAAAATACCAGATATGAGAAAGCTGTGGCACCAGTGTCATGTGCAGTAGTAACAGTGAGATATGAGGTTTTGGCATTTCTGCTTGACGCAGGATTGTCTTTCAATTTGTTACTGTTTCAGCAATGAAATAAAAATGTGTGTGAATATATTACCGGAGACATCAGCGTGACATTCTGTGAACTTTTCATGTCCTTTGTTTGGCTCAGGACGTGTGCCCATGAGGTCGTCACCACTGGTCCTGCTCCTCCTGATCGGCGTCCAGGCTGTGCTGAACATGGGAGGTGGATTGGCCCGTGGCGCCGGGGCAGCCAACCACAAAGTAGGACAGCAGACGGCAGCCAATCACAGAGCAGGACAACAGCAGACAGCAGCCAGGGACCACCTTTCCGAAGACCATAGTTCACAGCAGCATCATAGGACCAGCCACCACAGGACCAAGAGGCCCCATCGGGCGGCTTTGCACACGCAGGATAAGACCCCCGTCGTCGGGCGTTCCACGTCGGATTCCCCCCCTGACCCCTCCATCCCAGTGGTGGACCCCAAGCTCTTCTCCAAGAGGCGTTACCGCTCCTCGCCCCGCGTTGTCTTCAGTGAGGAGCCCCCATCGCACGATGCCCTGGAAGGCGAGGGCTATGACATTGAAGGGGTGAGAGGGGTGAGGGTGAGGCGCAAAGCTGGATCACACACCATGCACCGAGGAGAGTACTCAGTATGTGAAAGCATAAACACCTGGGTGGGCAACCTGACACGAGCCACAGACATACGTGGGAACGAGGTGACAGTGCTGCCCAATGTTACAATCAACAACGTGGTGAAGAAACAGTTCTTCTACGAGACCACCTGTCGTTCCCCCACGCACAGGGGCCCCGGGACTGCGAACGGGGTAAGGTCTGGGGGACGAGGTGGCAAACAAGGTTCCAAATCGGGCAACTCGGGCTGTCTGGGCATCGACAGCCGCCACTGGAACTCCTACTGCACCAACACACATATATTCGTAAGTGCCCTGACCATCGATAAAGGACATACAGCGTGGCGTTTCATCCGCATCAATGCCGCGTGTGTGTGTGTTCTCAGCCGGAAGTCTTGGGGAGGACGACTGGGCCGCTGACTGAGGAGGACGTCTCCTGACCGCTGAACTATGAACCAAGCACACACTTCTCCTAAACAGCCACTGCAGCTTTATTGCCAATACTGTAATCCTTTTCCCCTGCCCCGACTTCCAAACATACACCTGTACCGAACATTGCATTCAATCTGCACACACTTAGACATGCATGCGCTCACACATACAAACACACACACACACACACACACACACACACACGAACAGCTTCATCTATCCAACCCCTCGGCCCCTGACCCTACCTCAGTCAGAGAAGTCCTGGTTGTTTTAAGTTATGAGGACTGCATGTCATATTTATGTCTTATACAGTCAAATATGAAAATATATACGGTATGTGTATATGTATATATATATATATATTTATATATACATATATATATATAGATATACATATATATATATGTTGTTGTGTTGTTCATGCTGTTATTTATTAAACACCTCAGTACTTGCCTGGTTTGTCGTGTCCATTTAAGAAAGTAAGTCACTTTTTGACTTTAAAGCTGCTTTATTATTCGATTATTACTATTAGAATTATCTCCCACCCCTGCGGTTCCACTCAACTTGTATTTTTTTGCACTGGTTTTGTAGCCTGCATATTTTACAGGTTCTAATAATAATTTTGGTAAGCGCTGTCTCTGGAGAAAAACTTGGCTGCCCATCACTAAACAATAAACAGTCAAAGGCAGTGACGAGTGGTGAAAGTATTGGAGCGTTTGGTGTCAAAAAAAAGAGACATATTTCGTTTAGATGCTGGAAACCAGATCACCTAGCGTGGTTTTCTTATCGGTTTAATGAGCTGATGATGCATTATTGTGTTCACTGTTCTCAAGTTTTCTAAAGATCAGTTAATGCAGGATTTGCACATGGGGTGAGTCTCAGGAGCAATGAAATGGGAGCGGGAAATAAGAAAAATAGAAACATCGGTGCACCTTAGTAAGTTTTTTAAGCTTTAACTTTAATCTTTGCTTTTCTTTTCGCCTTGTGAAGTGTCGTGTAGTGTTACTTGTACATCCCCAAATAGTATTCGCCACGTAGCAAGAGGTTGCAGGTGGATATTGCTTCATAAAAACGGCTCAGAAGCAACTTTGCTCCAAAATCGAAGACTCAAGAGTTTCGAGAGCTAAAACCGACACGACCAGACGCTCGCTTAGACTTGCTTGTCCTAAATTTCAGATGACACTTGTCTTACTCAGCACTACTCCACGACAGGGGACAGCAGCCAAGAGCAGAGCAGGTCTGACTTCAGGGTAACTCTGCACAGAAAGACCGGTTGTCGGGCGAAGGAATGTCGGTTGCAGCGTACAGGCTCTGCATTTTATACACAAAGAGGAAGATAGATTGGCTGCGATGTTCCCAGCAGTTGTGGGGAATTCTTGTCACCTTGGAAAATCGGTGTAAACACTGCAGGGAATGCGTGTGAGTCCGTCTTTGGAGAGGATAAGGATCGTGCATGCAGACGGATGAAAATCTAAAGAAAATAATAACAGCATACTGTATCTCAGATATTGAGCAACCATGGGCCACCGGAGCAGATTTAGTGCTCTTGAAGCAGAAGAAGAGTATAACATCTGTATTCTTCAAACATGAAAACTCAGTTTGGTGTCTTCATTAAATACGCTGTTCGGCTTTAATTGACTTATTAGGACTTCCGAGACAGGTCAACACTTGTCATGAGCTTGATAAACTGGAACTGAACTTCGTGGTAACGCTTCGTGGGTTGTTCTAAGTGACTGATCGGAAAATGAAGCTAACTGATACCTCCAGTGTTAAGTGAGGTTACGAAAAGATATCAAAACACTTCCATGTTGATATTTCCACTGGCTGAAATGTCATAAAGAAATGGCATTTAAAGGGCACGGCAGAAGTCACGACATCTGGAAGACTGAGAAAACTTTCAGATAAATCTTCATGTCTGCTGCACAGGAAGGCAAAGCAAAACTCCCACATGACCGCAAAAGAGCTGCAAGAGGTTTTTTTTTTGGCTGGTGTAGGAGTGGAGCACCATTTACAGCAGGGTTTGCATGGAAAAGTTATCAGAAGGAAACCTTATCTGTGACCTCATCACGCAAGTCAACACAAAGCAACATCTGGATAAGCGTCAGAGTTGTTTTGGAGACAAGTGCAGATGAAGGTAGAATTGAGCTGTTTGGTCGCAACCGCTAACGGGATGTTTGAAGGAGAAAAACAAAAAGGAAGCTGTATTTTACTGTTAAACATGAGGTGGAAATATTCCGCTTTGGGTTGTTGTTGAAAAAACTGCACAGTGATGGTGAAGAATGGATTTCACTAAATATCAACCGAAGCAGTCAGCAGAGACAGTCCTACAACAGCATCCACAGCAGAATGATGATCCGAAGAAAATCCACCGTGAAGCTAGGCTTTCTGAAGACGCTCACAGCTCAAATCTGTGATAGTTCCTAAACATGCTGCGTGTGCAAGGTAGCGTGAAGATATTTCAGATTTTGCATTGAACTGTATGTATTCACTCTTAAGAACAGGCCTGCTGTGTTGTTGTGATGCTCAGTTGTTTGTGGTGTTTCTTTAATTTGTCAGCTTTATTTTTTTTAACCTTAAGGTGAAAGCACAAAATCAGGCCAGTGTGGGGGGAAAACCTCCCAAAAATGGAAGTTTCTCACACACATTCACATGTAAAAGAGCCTGCCTGTGGTGTAATAGCCTGTTTGCTCCTACAGGGGGCGCATGGGCAACATTTAGTCATGGGCCACCTCTTGGCTAAACACAAACTTATGAATAAGATGCTTTTAACGCATGTTTTCTTTACAAGACAGGTAGAAAACACAGAAAACAGTGCACAGCCTACCTTAAAACTTTAATTATTTGAAATGATTTGATGTGACACATGTCAAAGCAAATTTGCAGTTACCGAAATTCCCACAGCGGCTGCCTGCTCGGTCATTCAGCCCTCTAAACTGCAGAGGACCTCTAGATGCTAGAAAACAAACATCGATATTACATGAGAACATTTTATCTTTCCCAACACATTGCTTCCCTTAATTCACACTAAATATCCCCTTTGGCAAGAAGATGCTACCCTCTTGTGGTCATGTAGAAAAAATCTATTTAATAAAGGTTGGTGCCAAATGAACAGAGGAGTGTCACAAAGCCTCCTCTCTCTGTCTCTCTTTCTCTCTTTCTTCTCGCTGAAAGTTGAATTGTGGACCTCTCTTCACATCATCACGCTCACCAGGTGCCTGGCTGTGCTCTCACCTTCACTAATGCTGCTGCTGCTTCACAGATTACACACAGAGCTATTCATCCCTGGATGTGTTGCCAGGAAACCTCATCACAGCAAGGCCGTCTGATCAAAGGTTTTTCAGACGCTGACCTCAGATAACCTCTCACTTTGGCAGGAGCTGCAGGGTTTGTCCGCCGTGACCTGTTTTCTCTTGATTCTGCCGCGGTAGCTGTGAAGTTATTCAAGGCAGCCACCTGCGTGTAAGACGGAAAAGACGAAGCTGAATTCACAGCATTCTGAAAGGAAGCAAAAGGTGGCTCTTTTTTCTATTATACACCTCACTCGTGTTTTACGCCTTTACATCTCATTTTGAGGTCACGGAAGCAAACATGATCGAGTGCAGTGAGTGAATAGCGTTCCCGTCGCTCCACGGATGCCATTAAAAAGCTTTTCAATTCAGCGCTAACTGCTCAGGGACCATTCATTGCATTTCTACTGTGCATCTGCCAGGAAATATATGAAGCTCTCCACACTCCAGAGACTTCACCTGAAGATAAATAACCAGTAGATGGTGCTATGCTGCCACACATAGAAAGTCTCTTTAAAACTCACCTCCAAGTCTGTTGCTGCAATGATGAGTTTTACTGCTGTAGTGAGCTGATTGACATTATATTTAAAAGACTAAAATAATTGTAGCAGAGTGCATTCTTTGTACAGCTGGCAAACAC
>NW_007578336.1:29935-65136 GCF_000690725.1 Stegastes partitus
CCTGTGATAGACTGGTGACCTGTCCAGGGTGTCTCCTGGGATAGACTCCAGCCCCCCGCAACCCTCGTGAGGATTAAGCGGTGTATAGATAATGGATGGATGGATGGATCCCTTATTTATTTCGCCTGTAGATGATATCTAGTAAAATTACAGCCAATAACAAAAACACTGATTCACAAGTTCACTGGATAAAAAAAGGCCAACACTGTGGATAAAATGCCATCAAATATCAAAATGGTTACAGATAGTCACTTTTATTCTTTTAATTCTACAATTACACCGTATTTACTGCACTGTACTTTAAATTAACTAAAAAAGTCTTATTATTTTACAGATATTTGCTGTCATTTGAAAGAAAAATCTTCCATGTATAAGATTTTAAAGCATAAATCATTTTTAAAGTGGTATTTTACAGATTGTCCAGTCTAATAAAATCACAGGGGGAAGAAAATTATTCACAAGTTCAGTGTAAAAAAAAAAGAAAAAAAAAGGATAAAACACCATCCAATATCCAAATGTTTACAGATAGTAATTCATTCTTTTACAATCTGTGCCTGTAACATCATGCTGTTATACTGTATTTAAATCAACTACAAGATATATAGTTATTTTACAGATATTTGATGTTATTTTCAGAGTTTTAATAGTTTTTTTTTTTATGTTTGTTTAATGCTCATAACTTCTTTTTTATGGGCCCCTTTCAACAGTTTATGATTGGATTTTTTTTAGCAGTTAGTCAAACATAACAGCAGCTTGCCTGTCAGCATAAAAACCAGAGCTACTGAAGACTACGTCACCTCAATGATGGACCCATGAAGCATCATGTTGAACTATAAATGATCTAGTCGGCTATTTGTTATCTATTTCGAAGCAGGCCGTGCCCTGCGAACATTTTCATCGCTCACATGTTTGGAACCATGAAGCAGCTGAGCCACCAGCAGCCAACAACAACCAGTAAGCTGGAACCCAGCAGTCTTATCGGCCTTTCCTCTTTCGGTGCTGCTCTGGTTAGCGTCCAAGCTAAACTTGTTTTGTTTGCTCTCTGTCCCTCACAATTCCCCTAATGAGTCTCGGAGCAACTTGGAGGTTTAAAGGTTTAAATTTTGAGACGACTTTGACATCAGTCACATTAATACATAATCAAGCCATTTGTCTCTCTCTCTCTCTCTCTCTCTCTCTCTCTCTCTCTCTCCATCTTTACATTCCTGTTCGACCGGGCGAACACTTTGTTCCTCTATAAGGATATGAGCAGCTGATTGCCTGTGATGAATGCACGTCCCCTCTGCTCTCCATGGTGGTGTGGAAAATATTTATGTTGAACGCGGTGCTGCTCCTTAGATACAGCCTCCCAGGCATTCCGTGACAGACAACTACTCTTTGGGTTTTAATAACAGCAGATACAGTTTGGATCTTCTTTGTGCTCAGCTTGTGATACCTTGCTGTTGGCTGAAAAACTCACCCGGTTATAAGAAGTGGGTCAAAATTGATCCCGTTTGAGTCAATGTAGCACAAACACAGAGTAGAAAACCCACCAAAGACAAAAGGGTTGTTTTAACCCAGTAACATACAGAAACGACACCTGAACACGGTAACAGTGATTTATAGTCATTTACACTGTGACAAATATATTTCATTAAGAAGAAAATTTTTTACATCTTTAAGATAAATATTGACAAAAGTGAATTACAAACCAACAATCCATCCTTTGCGAATTACAATAAAACTCTTACTGACTAGGCAGTTTTATAAAATGTGATTTATTCTTTTTATGAGACATTTATACATTGATATTTTGTTACAAAGACATCTGGTTTGAACGCACAGGAAAGGGTTTGGGCCTCCTGCAATTAGGAAACGCCTGAGCACCACCGCGTCTTTTATTGTGAACGGAAACTGAGTAAATCCTGTTATCTAATAATGTGATTACAAAACCAAACAGACCTGTTTAAACATCTAACGTCTGCACAGAAGCCCGACTTCCCCTCGGTTTACCCGTCAGTTACCAATACTTCATATGTGCAGTTTGTGATCAGAGGCCTCATATGCTGAGCAACATGGTCCACGATATGCTGCTATATGTTGTGCTGCTATTTAATTTTTGTTGTGTGTCCGGGTTAGATTTTGATACTCTGTGCAACTTGTAATCTTCACTGTACAGAAAAAGCAGGATTTGTTGCATCCCAGTCGAGACACGATCCTACATTGCACACAAATGTCCAATGATGGAGGAAGACTTCTAATTCCAAACTGAGCAGCTGACCTTTTTTTCACACAGTATTTTTCTAACATGCATGAAGGGGATCTTTATATATTTATGTGGCATGAGGTCACAAACTTAAAGATAATTCTCAAATATAAGCAGGAAAAACATACATACATGAACCTATAGGCAAGTAATAGGAAAACAACACTTCAGTAACAACACCAAGTCCCCATCGACTAGTCTCGACCCCCCCTTCAGTCACCCTCTGCATTATTGAAAGGGGCGGTCTGGAAAGAGTCTAAGCGGATCCTGCGGTGTTTTGTGTGTGTGACTGTGCGTGCACGTGTGTATGTGCGCGTGTGTGAGAGAGAGAGAAAGAGAGAGAGGGAGAGAGAGAGAGGGAGAGAGGGAGGGGGGGAGGCTACTGTGACAACGCTCCTTGATGCACAAGTGCCGCAGCCGGGTGAACCGTTATTGTCACTTTGTGCGCAGCCAGAACAACCGTCTGAGCGTTTTGGGTTGTTTTTTTTGGTTTTGTTTTTTTTTGCTGGAGATAAATACAAAAGCCAGTGACATCCAGCCGACATGGGGAAGGTGGAAGGAGGAATGAAATGCGTGAAATACCTTTTGTTCGTGTTCAACTTCATCTTCTGGGTAAGTGCACCTTTGGCGTTACGCTGCGTAACGGTGAGATGCAAGCTGTGCGTAAATAAACAGCCAGCAAGTGCAGCAGAGCAGAATGGTCGCCTGATCGCTGCACTCAGCTGACTTTCACACCCACGTGGGAGTTTCACGGCGATGCTAAGGTGTTTCTATTCTTTTTTTTTAATTTTACATTTTATGGATGTGTCCTTCTTGTGTGCTTTATTGAGTTGTTGTCCCGGCGTGGTTTCAGGCTTACTCTGCGTGGCGCGGAAAGGGTGACAGCTCGAGGTTCTTTTTTTTTTTTTTTTTAACTTTTGGCTCACCGGGCTCAAATCAGATTTTCCACAGAGGAAAAACCCGCCCCCTTTTTCCCGGGGAAGCGTGTTTTTGAAAGGAAGACTGAATGAAAAGACAGAGAGGCTGAGAGAGATTGAGGAACAGCATGGAAAACAAACTTAGCGCTTGGCTCTCTGTGCCACATTGCTTCATTAAAACGCACTGCAAAGCTGATTGATAAACTGACGTTAGGACCACAAGTTCCCTCCCTCTGCTTCCTCTTGGGCACCGAGGAGGAGGAGGAGGCCCTAGAGAGTCACTTTACTCAAGACAAACAGTCAGGTGGATGTGAAAGGTGTGTGTTTGTGGGTGAGTGTGTCTTTGCACACATGCTTCTGCCTTCATAAACCCTGACATTCCTGTTAAAGTCCATTCAAAGTGTACAGCTTTACACAATAAGTCTACAAGATGTTGATGTCCTTCATAGATAATCTTTGTGTTTGGGTGCACTTTGCTTTATTTGTGCCACACTCATGTAGAAGTTACTTTGTGTGTGTGTGAGAGAGAGATTTTCCAGCAAGCATCTGTGGAGTGGATCAGGCGCCGAGTACACTGTGAATGGATCCATTGTGACAGCAGGACAATAGCATAATTTCAGTCTGCTGCTCCTGCCTGGCTAAGCAGCAGAGCCTTGTCGGAGCCCTAAACGCAGCAGTCCCCACCACCGGCTGCCACCGAGTGTGTGGACACATGCGGCGAAAGACAGGTGAAGACGAGGGAGGGAGGGAAAGAGGCATGGATTGCTGCCTGGAGGGAAATCTCAGTGACAGAAGAAGTGCAAAGTGAGAAAGACAGTGAATAGGGATAGTTGAGAAAAGGGTCACCGGGAGATTGAGAGGGATATTCGTGTGCGCGTGCACGCGGCCACATGGCAAAAGAGGGACAGTTGGCATGAATTTGACCCAGATAATGACAGTAAAGAGATGAGGATATTGAGTATTCTGTGATTGTGTGTGCTGTCTCAAGACCACAAATAAAACCCTTCTCCTCAGTTTCTATCTGCAGGAGTTCTGCACATTCCCCGCTCTTGGTTTAACAACGATAACCCACCGCTCATAATCACAGCATCCCAATCCCCCTCTGGGCCGCAGCTCTTCTCTGTTGATTGTGGAGTGAGACATGAAGAGAAGTATGAGAGTGATGAAAGCGGGTGGAGGAAGGGCAGATATGATGCCTATCAAATCCCCCCCCGAGAGCCCCAGTTGACTGTAAAGAGGACTCTGTTGACTATTGAATGTAGTCAACAAGCAAACACACTTTAAACGAAGATATTTTATTGTTCTTTATCAGGTGGATGAAGGTTGGCATATACATACTTAACAACCGCCGTTATTTGAAACACACAAATGCAGAATTTTGTTTTTAAATCTCTCTCACTGCAGGCCACAGCTTCATGGTGTAGTTAGATTCCTGCTGAGCTCACTTACTATATTTTTGCTGCAAACAGCGGGACACCTTGAAAGCTTGTCCGGACCGTGTTTGTGATTTAGTCAAAAATTAAGCTTGTGAGGTAAACAGTGCAGGGCAAACATGGCGTCACAGTGGTATGCACAAATGCACAAATAGTGTACTTTCCCATGGATTTTCCCTCAGTGTTCTTCCTCTTGATCTAAAACAATGTTTGGGGAAAACCATTTGGTTAATGGTTCACTTGGTCCAACAGAAAACAATTGTCTTTGTCTGTGTGCATATATCCTCATTTTTATGAAAGTCACATCAGGGCTTAGGATTATGGTTTAAATCACTTTCAAGATCCTCTATCTTTCTCTGTAGTGTGTAAGACACACTAAATTAATAATATAACTGTCAAATGATCAAATCGATACGCAGATCATTTCACTTTAATAATTTAATGAGAACTGTAAATAAAGTAGCCTGGTAGGTAAAGCACCATTTACTTTATAGGACTAAATGACCAGTAATGTCATTCAAAACCAGTGAGTGCCAGGTGCATTTACAAACAGAGCTAAAAATATCACATTGTAGTGTCGCCCCAAGCAGTTCTGTGGCATTTAAACAGGACAAGTCAGGGACCATCAACTCATCTTTAAATGTTACAACTACTGACATTGCAGAACCCACAATGTCACAACAACGTAAAGGATCCTCCTTTTAGTAAGCGTTAAACCTGCCGCCCATGTCATTCTATATTTACAATAAAAACCATACTGTAAAAGAGATCTTTCTAGTAATTTAGAAAACAAGCCTTGTCTGAATGGTATAATTGCACAGCTTTATAACCTTGTGATGCTGTTAGCTCATTCAATTTGCCATATGTCTGTTTCACATTAAACCAGAAAGTGGAGTTTTAATCATCGGAGGTGACGCTACCACATCATTTGGAGCGGATTTTTTAATATATGTCCAAGAGTGACGTTGTGAAGATTTCTAGCAGCATTCACTGACCTAAAAATCTGTGCAAATTCTAAATATTTTTTCCTGCAATGTAGCCCTACAGACACATTATAGCAGAGGTCCATGTGTGCCGTTCCTCTCCACCCCTCCTTTTCTGTCGCCGAGTACAATAGGATTTACTCCACCCATAATTATCTCACTCTTATTTACACTTTCCTCCTGCCCATCATTTTTAATGTGCCCTTGCATCTGTTTTCTCCAAACATGAGCCCGACAGCAGGCTATTTTTTGACCAGCTTAAATCACTCACCAATTACTGCTGGATTTTTAAGAAGCAGCTTGTAACTGTTTTGCTTTCATATACTATTTTTTGCTTTAATTTACAGTAAAGCTCCATTTTTTTTTTCTAACCTAAAAAGCGGATAATGCCGCAGACTGTCTCTGACCAAGACCACAGCCCTGTGTCAGCTCAGCCCCTGTTCTCATGGAAATTCCCCCTCACAAAAACACTATTTAACTGCACCGTTAAAAAGTCGGGCCCTAAACTGTAAAAGAACCTCAATAAAGCTTCGACACAGAGATTTCCATTCCCGCCTAGGAATATCCAGACACACAAACTATCTTCAGAGGTATTGGGACCAAAAGAGGACACGGGGGACTTCTTATTCTCACTCCTGTGTGTGTTTTAGAAAAAAATATAGACTCTACAGAACCTGTGTAGGACACAGGTTAGAGTTTGTCTTGCAATAAGATGCTTCTTTTCCTGCAGGCAGAGAGAAAAAAAAAAAGAAAAAAGGCTCCTCTAATGACTCTTTTTTCCTCTCTCCCTTCCCTATTTCATTCTCCCGTTCATTGTGTCTGCCGGTTTCCCTCCCATTGTGCACTAAAGCATATAGTCACAGGGAGACAGTGGGTCTTTGTCCTTTGGGTGAGACCGGGAGGGAGAGGCCGAGATTGTGTGGGGTGTGGAGGAGGAGGGGGATGCACGGGGATAAATCAGGGGGTGGGAAGGGAGGGTGAGTGGGTGGTAAAGCTGGGGGGTATGAAAGCAGAGAGGGTGTTAATGGGACCGCTGGGATAGTCGGCCTCGTGAGTGCCAGTGTCGGGATTGTATTTAGCATGTCAGCTATTGACTGCACTGTTTTTGAAATCTGGTTTTGAAAAGGCTTTTAAATGGAGCCATAACAGTAATGAGGTTTGGCTGAGCGCAAAAACCTCCTTTCAACTGCGAACCAACCACCTGCTCCTCCACACAGCACCGATCCACAGTAGCTCGTGGACGGCCGATAGCTGCTAGCAGCGTGTCCATGATATTCAGCAGGCCTCACCTCACGCTTCCCCCCTACATCAGGTGTTTGGACAAATATCATTGTTAAATAGATCCAGAGCAGCTCTTCGCTTTAACCAGTAGATCTACAAGCCTTTTGCTCCGCTGTGCTTTATCACTTTGGACCAACTAATCCCACAACCCCCGAGAGCTCAGCTGTCCCATACATCACAGCGCATGACACTAAATCCTCCATTTGGGAGGAAGCCGGCTTCCCAGCACCTGTCCCATTCCAATGCTTTACAACTGAGCCACTGGCTTGACTTCAAACCAACACCATAAAATATAACCTGTGGATGGAAGGAGACGAGCGTGGACGGTGAGGATGAGTTACAGAAGACAAAGAGCAAAAAAGGAGAGCTCGCAGAACCAGGAAAAAAAAACCTGAAACAAGAAGGCAATTTAAAGATGAGGCTGTTTGCTTTTGCCTCAATTTGGCTACAGGGATTGTTTTATTTTTTTAATAAATGCACTTAAAAAAAGAGCGTAAGGGCCTAAAAAAACAGTCACACAAACAGTGGTCTACCTAAATTCTAGATCTGGGACACAGAGAGGCCATGTGACCAGCGCTCCTAAATACTCTCCATTTAGACGAATCATTTTATTCCTCTGCACGCGCACACGTGACGACACTGTGTTGTTTTGAAGCTCAACTTGAAGGTTTTCAGACTGGATTATCCTCGGGGGGTACGAGCTGAGTGATCATTAAAACCTCTCAGTATTGATCTGTCAGCAAAGCGCCCACCACAGCCTCTCTGTCCTTGAGAGCATCTCGGATTTCTGAAAACAAAAAAACTCAGCTTTTACCTCAGTGTCTTCTCACCACTTAGAGAATAAGCGTTTTATTTTTTTTGCTGTAGCCCTGAAGCAAGAACCTTGACTATGATTTTGCTCGACGTATAGTGATGGAGGTTTAGATGAAGGAAACTATGAGTAACATGTAACCACATTTCCAAACAAACAGGAGAGCCTGTTTAAGCTCAAGGTGCCACGCTGCTGCCCACAGCCAAGCGGGTCATTTTCTCCTTACTTGCACGATGGCAGAGGGGTGTTTTAGAAGTTACATAACTTACATTTGCTGGGATCTATTAGTCTGGAACTTTTAGATGAATGACCCATGGTGGAGACCAAATATCTAGACCCATTGTTTTGACACAAGATATAACATTGTAGCCATCTAGCTCTTGAAATTATACCCCTGTTGCCTGCAAAGTGGAAAGGGTGGAAGGGCCTGAGTGGAAAATCACATTCAGGGGGGAGTTAAGGAACAAGCCGTCTGAGGGACTTGAAAAACATGCCGGTCCACTGTTGAGCTTTAGATGAAAAGAACATTGTGATGAAAGCTGAAACAAATTTGCCAGAATGATGTCAGATCTAAAAACCGAGGATAGAAATTACATGAGAAATAGGCCTCGTTGTGAAACACGAGGCAGAAAATTGACTGTATTTCTACAACCAAGTGCCAGTTTTATGGTTATTAATGTACTTTCATCACCAAAGAGAAAGATCAGGATTCAGTATTTATGAAAGTTTTAGCTGCAATTAATTAAACACATGAATCTCAACGGTGCATTGTTACACACCCTCCACTTGCCTATAAAAGTTGTTGTTTCTGTAATCAACATGTGTGTTTTTTGTTTTAACATCTCTCTGTTTCTGTCTCTCTTCAGTTGATGGGATCCTTTGTTCTGGCAGTGGGGCTGTGGCTGCGTTTTGACCCAGAAACCGTCTCCCTGCTCAGTGGCGATAAGGCTCCAGATACCTTCTTTATTGGTGAGTGCCGCAGCACAACCTCCGCTAATCTCTACAGTCAAGTGCAACAATACACCGAATCACATTCAACGCAAAGCTGTTGATCCAGTACATGTGTTGAACAATTCCCCACATGTTTTGTAAAAATGAATCCGTTCGAGTGCGGTTGCTGTCAGCTAAAAATGATAAATTGTGCATTTGCCACCGCATTGGGTTGTTTTGCTTAAAAAGAGCTGCTTGGGTGTGTGTTTTAAATATATGTTGCTGGGAAACCACTCTAAATGGGTCATGGGAAGGTCTGTTGTTTTCTGTCAGCAATTAAGCTGAATATTATGAATAGAAATGGCAATTTAAGGAACATTCTTCTTATTTTGGCATCATTCAAAATACATGGCATCATCTTATCACACCAAGCTATAAATTCTACGAAGTGTGTGACTGTATTAGTTTGATGGATGTACAGATAAAGGTTTTCCACTTACCTATTATTGTCAGAATAGAACGTTAAAGTTTCCTGCTAGAGATAAGTGTGAGTAACAGGAAATTACTGTTGCATGAGGGAAACTACCAGAGGTTTGTACATCTCATTTCAACCTGTCACTCTACCCCCAGACGGAAAGAAAAAAAACAAAGGAGGGCAGTGGGGGCATTTCAACAAGCAGATGAAAGAGGGCAATCATGGACATCATAGGAAACATGTCAAGCCGGAACAAGATTGGACACAGCTTGAAATGGCAGTGCAGAATGTAGAAGAGGAGAGGAGGGGTGGCTCTACAAGGGCACATCTTAATAACATGCACTCCCACCACACTGCAGTTTGTGTGATCTCCAGAGCAGATCCTTCCATTCCTGGCCGACTGTATTTTCTTCTCCAAAATCAGATAAACTGTTAAGAAGTATATTGCTTTGTAATGATAAACTGGTGTGTCTTTTCTTACAAACTCTTTTAACGCTGTAAAGGTATTTCACCGCCTCTCTGTGTGCCAGTGACCTACACTCAGATGTCCATGTGATTTAACTGAGGATGGCTGGCTTCTGTCAGGTCCTTTGAGATTACAGCGCTACACATGGCTTTGACAGTGAGAGCGAGTCCCACAGGCACAGCTGAGAGTGCTCAGCAGTTGCTGTGGCTCGTTCCCATGGCGTCAAGTCCACACAGAGCTCCTCTTTTCTTTGTGCTTAGACATGACGTACGATAAAAACACGACAATAACTTTGGATTAAAAGACAAAAAAGGAAAAACAATGCGATGTTTTTCTTCCAAGCAGAGACAGTTTTGTTGAGTTTATAGCACAAGGGAGTGCAGAAGCATCACTTGTCAGCAGATGGAAGAAGTTAAAAGCTCATCAGCGCTCTGAATTGGCACCACAAACTAAACTAACAACTGAAGAAAACGCCACTCCCAGTGTAATCGTTGTGTTTTATGTAGACACGCTGAGAGCCCATGAACTGTCTTGTTCCCACCTGAGCCCGTAGTACTCGGGGGGCTGATGTGTCCTCTCTCAATTCATCCTCTGTGGAGCCGTTGCCTTGCAACAGGCCTCACCTGTATCAGAGCACAGTGGTGGCACCACAGTGTTGAGCTCATCCCCGCAGACCTACTGATGATGCATGTTTCCTAATGAGATGATTAATGGGAACTAAGAGAACTTGAAGCATCCCACTTAGGGCTCTCATTAAACCAGACTCGAGCTAACAAGGGTGTTTATAAGGCATCATAAGTGGGTCTACTGTTGGGCTCATATTTTATTTACAGTTCTCAGTTTTTTTTGCAACTGGGATAGATAGATACAGTCGTCCTCAAATTTATTCAGACCCTTCCATTGAAGAAAAGCAAAATTCACAACAGTCACTCAAATAACTAGAAACTGAAAAAAGTAATAATAAACAAATAAATAAAAAAGCTAAATTCTAATTTAGTGAAACAAGACATTGCTTTTGAATTGTGCTTAAAAAGAATAATTAAAACAAACAATACTGTCCAGGACAAATCAGAGCACTTTGCTGATGAGCAGTGGGACAAAATACCTGTCAACAGGTGCAGAAGTCTGATTGAGAGTTATAGAAAACACTTGACTGGCTCAAAGGGTTGTTCGACAACATATTAGTTCATGGGTCCCATCATGCTTGTTTGCTTGTTTTATTTTTTATTTTTGAATATTTCTGTTGAACCACAATTCAAAAGCTATGTCTTGATTTTCATTAAATTCTTATTTATTATTACTTTTGTCAATTTAAACTTATTTGACTGACAGCTGTTTTTTTTTTTTTTTCTTTAACGGGAGGGTATGAATACATTTGAGGACGACTGTACATGAAAAAAGAAAAAACAATTTCAAATAAAAAAGACGCTGCTGTCTTTTACAACATTTACACAGTAGTAACATCTTGGGAGTGAAGATGAGCAACAATAAGAAATGACTAAAGCTAAGTTCCATATCCTTTTATATTACAAGACAAACCAAGGTCCTTATGTATGTGATGTGATGCAAAAGGCATCCTCTTAAATCTATCCTGTTTATTTGGTTTGTAGAGATGCATTCTTTCTGTTTGTACAACATCTCCTTAAGTCAGTGTGCAAAGCTGGGCGGAGAGGAAGAAGTCAGAGGAATAAGTTTCTTAGCAACCAGGTGCCCAGGTGCACAGCAATCTGCACATCAGATGAAAGTTCAACAGTCTGCAGCTTGGGCTTTTTTTTTTTTAGCACTTTAAAGTGACTGTCTCCACTTGCATTCCCAGCTCTATGCTGCCGCCTTTTGGTGACTCTGTGAAGTAATTGCCGGATGATTGAGCTGGGAAAAACTGAGCATGTTAACAGGAGTGTAGTGGGCAATCAAACCCAGGCACTTAGAGAAGCACAGTGAATGCACTGTTCATGTGTACAGTCTATCAAACTAAGTGGTATTCTAATTGTGGTTTTCCTTTTGTTTACCATCACTATCACTGCATGTAAGCAACATCTTCTGTTGTGTTTTTCTGTTCCCCAGGTGTGTACATACTAATTGGTGCTGGCAGTCTGGTGATGTTAGTCGGCTTCTTTGGCTGCTGTGGAGCTGTTAGAGAATCTCAATGTCTGCTGGGTTCAGTGAGTACAAACTCATACAAATAAGGAGAAAAAAATGATCTGAAGTGCACCTTTATCCTGTTTACAAGTATTAAACACTTAATGTCGACTATTTTTTGGGGTTTTTAGTTCTTTGCCTGCCTGCTGATCATCTTTGGTTCCGAGGTGGCAGCAGGGGTATTTGGATTCCTAAACAAAGACAAGGTACATTCATAATTTCACCCATTTAGAAGTTGATGTCTTTGAGTGATTCAATCAACACCTAAGTGGCACCCAGTCAATCACTCATCCTTTCTCGCGCAGATAATCGAAGATGTCCAGAACTTCTACACAAAGACCTACAATGAAAACAGCAACGGCACATTGATCATGTCTTACCAGAAAGTAGTATGTAACAAGAAAAAAATCAGTGTAAAATAGCATTACTTAAAAAAGCGTTGCCTTTTAAAACATTTTAATGTTTTGTTTCCATTCTTAGCTGAACTGTTGTGGAACCGTGGCGAGTCCGTGCCCTGATCTCGAGCCAGATACCACGGTAAGACCCGTCATCGGCTCCAGGCTCAGGGCGGAAATTAAATTCTGCTGCTTTGTTGTCTAATGAATGAGTCACGGGTACGATGCGAAACATCCCATTCGACTCCTCTCCTCTGTTCTCTGCAGGACTGTGAGAAGGGCATCAAAGAGTTCTTCAACAGTAAGCTCTACATCATTGGATACGTGGGAATTGGCATCGCTGGAGTCATGGTGAGTCAGGAGAAGAGACAAAAAGGCAGAAATCACACACTCAATTGTGACTGAGAATGATATGATTTCTGTTTTTGTTTTTTTTTTGTCTCCCAACAGATCATTGGGATGATTTTCAGTATGGTGCTCTGCTGTGCCATTCGCAACAGCAGGGAGGTCATCTAAGCTTTATCCTTCACTTCCTCCTGTGTCCAGCCCCTGTACAGCACTTCAGCTCAAATGTCAGCTCCTATCCATCATCCACGCAGGGACCCAGGAAACAGAACACGTTCAAAAAAATTCCTTTTCACTATGGTGCTCACACCCTCTCTCCTGGCCTGATCCTCCAATATTTTCTTCCTAGAATCATTCTTTATCTATGTCCAGTCACAAGTTAAGTAGTGCAATCTACCTTTTATAGCATTCTGATAAGACTGTCGCATATCAAGTGGGAATAGTCTCTAATTACCTGACAGTTTGTCAAATAGTTTTCCCTCATGGCCATTTGGCCACCGCTACAAATTTTGACCCACATACTGTCACAGTAGTGTCAATGCTTTTTCACATAGCCTTGACACTGACCTCTTGCCTGTGGGAAACTAAAGCCCGAGAGAGCAATCTGAGGCCAAAGCAGCTGAGTTTGCTTATTTGAACACACAAGAATGAAAACACACACATAGACGTGCACGGACATACAAACACAGCAATGTTGTGTTACATGAGACCGCAGCCTTAAAAAAGGTTTTTCTGGCTCCTGGAAGCGAGTCCTGATTGGTGGAATCAGAGGACAGGAGTGTCAAGAGAGGGAATGACTGGTGAATGTTTCAAATGCATCCATCATGTAACCCCAGCACTTTTACTAACACACACACACACACTATACACACACTCTTGGAACCGCTCAGACCGCACAGGTTGCTCTCTACAACGAAAATCCAGTTGTTGTAAAGGAATAGTTTGACTTTTTGTTGCTTTATATTTATTATACAGGCATGAGAGCATGACGAAAAAGTAAGTAGGCATTTTTCCCAAAATGTCAAAGAGTTTCTTTCAACAACTATACCACTGGCTCGCATGTTCTAATGTGACATGATTTGCAGATATAAAAAAATAAATTACAGATAGGATTCCCTTTTTCGCTACTCGTCTGTTAGGCTGTGTGATCCAGTGTCATGAACACCCCTGCCTACTCTTTCTTTGATTATGTATACGCTCTCTTACATAAGAAAGTACACTTGGTGTCTGCCAACTGTATAGAAGACCCAGATCATGTGGCCATGTTTACAGGCTAAACTTATACTGGCCGGTCAATTGAGAGCAGCGAACTTTGGATTCCCATGTTCGGCCTTTGACCTCTTCCCACTATCATCTTTTTTTCCCCCCCTCTGTGCCTTAAAAGTACACCTCCCATACCAAGATCCAGTAAAATGGTTCCTCTTATTTCATCAACCTCAGAAAACCTAGGATCACTTAATTTATCCATGTCAAATCAGGCCACTGTAAATTTGTTTGTTCCAAGTGTCAGGACTCCAGTGTGTAAATATGTGTGGATTTTTTTTAGTTTTTTTTTTGTAGTTGTACATTATTTGTGGCTGATGTGTTAGTTACTATTTAACAAGCTGTGTGTAGACAGATGTTTGCAGTAGTTTGTACAGTGTTGTAGTCTTGACAGTGTTTGCAAATGTGGTCAAAGCAAATCCACACGGATAAAACAGCTTCTTAACGTGCCTTTCTTTGATAACAAGCTATTCTGTGAGCTGCAGGCTGTCTGAGCGTAGCAAATAAATGTAGCAAAAAGTGTACATATGTTTGTAGAGTTGGACTGCAATGAACTGTCACAGACGTTCAGTGAGTAGCACATATTAGCTCGTCTCGCCGCTGTTGTTTCGCCGTGTCACTTGACTGTCTTGCGTAAAGCAACAATTAGCTTGCCAACTATTTCAAAAGCCTTTTGGTACAAAGAAAGTCTCCTCTGAGGACTCTGAACAATCATGTTAATGTTAAGTTCAAATGATCACGCTATATTTGATGTAAGCACTGGTCAATTTTGCTTTTTTATGAGTTTTTTTTTGTTTGTTTCTTTTTTTGTTTTTGTTTTTTTTTTTCACTTCAGTGTAATGTGACACAAGTGAGGAGACAACAAAAGCTTCCTTACCACTTTGGGATGCCAGTAGGCAGTGTTTACTCTGAAGCGACACTGAAGAGTCACTAGACTGTCACTTCAGAGGCTCAGCGGAGTTTAAACAGTTTACTCCTACTCAATCCTCGAAGCTGTTGCTGCGTTCCTCAGTTACGTTTGTTCAAGCAAATCTGGAGACGAAACACGCTCCGCACCTAAAAAAAAAAGCACAGTCGAGCCTTTCATAGATGATTGTGTGTTAATTTATTTTCATACCATTCCAGGCTTCTCAGGAATATGGGTGTTTGAAGTTCAAATAAAGGTTTTAAGGTTTTACAGACTTTCCCTGTGTCTTCTTCCATCACAGAGATTTACATGTTTGTAGTTATTTTCAGTTACATTGAAATCTGGTAATCTTTTGTAGGAACTGACACAAAAAGAACAGAATGGTGTATAGTAATGATTTGATTCTTGCACTACTTTGGGCTTTTTTGGTTTTTATTGAAAATATTTTTGCATATACACTTCTGATTCTGGATAGAAGCCTCATGGCATGTGGGATTTTTGGATGCTTATTAACTTGTGAAGTCCCTTAGCATCTAAGATGTCTCTAGTGGTATCAGTCTACCATTTCACACAGGGCCTGAGTCATATATTCTGCTTGCTGCATTGGTTTCAGGCTCTGAAAATATATCAGTGACTTCCAGTCCTTTCCAGTAATGAAAAACAGCCTCCACATTTTGCCAAATGTCGCCCAAACACATTGATACTTCAACTAGAAATTATGAGAAAATGGCATGCTATGACAAAATTTGCAGTGTTGACATTCAAAAAATCCTTTTTTTTTAATTTCCTGGAACAGAAAAGGATCTCTAAATGTAGCATCGTATACTGTACGTGTGTGTGTAAATTTAGAAGGAATCAGTGATCCCCAGGAAAACCAGCGATATACCCTGTAATTAGGTAGGTTTCCAGGTTTAGTCACATCAGATTCATGCCAGAGGTTCACCTTTCTGCACTTGAGCTTTAAGGACAGCTGAATATTTAGTTATGGGCATAGTTATGCATGCAATGTGGCAGAGGCTCCAGGACTACCCAGGGTAAAGTTACCCCAACACTGCAGTATGAGCACTTTTACTGCCAAAACCTCAACCACGCTTGTGATGCATGTGTAGAGGAGTAGTGTAACACCTTTCAAGCTTGCATCAGAAAAAAAAAATATTCACTCAATCTGCTGCCCATTTCCAGTAGCTCTACTGACTGTAGTGATTACAGGCTTTAACGTGCAGCATTTCCAGCTACACACGCTCCACAAACAACACAAACAAACATGGCATTTATAAATATTTATTCACCATTTAGAAATCTGTATTTACATGCATAATTCCAAAATGAACTTAAAAAATAATAATTTTCTCAACTGGCTGGATTGACGTGCTGAAAAGTCAAAACCGCTCTTAGTTGGAGTCGAACTTGCACAGTTTGAGAAAAGTGTAACAAAACAAAAACAAATACAGAATACATATTTACATTGTTAAAAGCACCGTAAGCATTTTTGAGCCATGAAATTTTCCAGATGAGATCAACATTGTGCGCAGGTTTGCTTTCAAACAGCCCAACAGGACACATTTGCTTGTGCTCCTGCAACACTGACAAGAAACCAACGAAACAACCATAATCAACCAAGAGAACATGGCTACATGTTTAGAAGATGTTTCACTTGGTCCCAAAAGCTTCATGAATCCATCCATTAAGTCTTGTCTGCCATAAATTTCCTTTCCTTTACCATGAAAAGGCAGTTCTCCAAAGTTGGCCTCATTGAGTTATTTAGCCACAGAGCTCAAGTTTGAATCATCAGAACTGTCTAGGCTGCCATAGAAGAGATTCACTGTGCACAATAAAAAATCACATCAGCCACATGTTTGGGGGGAAAATTTAACTCCAGAAATCAAAACCACCACTCCTTTTTACTCAAGGTGATATAACACAGAATCCAAATATCGCAATCTGGTGAACAGACGATCCAAAAATGTAATTTGTTCCAAGCTATGACCACTTAAGCAATCTGTTTTCCAGATATTTTCTCATCCAAGTTGTTTCGAGGACAGCATGTGGAAATCATCTTGTGGAAGAAGTTATTTTCCAAAATATATGTACTTTAAAAACAAATATATTGTATATACACAGACTGGAATCGACATCCATGCCTTTGTTTTACATGTGACCCTTTAAAACAGCATTAAAGGTATTCAAGTAAAGTTTCAATATCCTGCCATTCAGAGTTGATGATACTTGGCACACTTGGCAGGTGGAGGGATGTGCAAGTTAGGATTACAGTCAAGGTTGAGTTGGGTGTTACATCTAAGAAAACAGAGGGAACGGTTTGATGCCACAGGAGTACAATCAAGTCTGTTCTGAGCAAAACGGTGATCAGTGTAGTCAGTGAGGGTAGGAACTCTCTTTTCTTGCAACAAGCTCTGCCAAAGCCCACAAACAGGTAAGGTTCTCTCTCAGTCTCTTTGATAAGAGATAGTCAGGCTAAAGGCATAAGTTGAAACCATTTTTGAAATAACATGGCATCTCTCTCTGGTCCCTTTAGCGTTTTACCCCCAAACCTCCAACAAGAAAGAAGGTACACAGTAACAGAGAGCTGAGTCCATTGCTGCGCCCAGGGCATAGCTGCCGTAATTTAATGAGACAGCAGAGAGACTTGGAAACAGCTTGTTTATGCAGAGTAGATGTTGTAGGGAGTATACCCCAACAAGAACTCTCCGACTCCGACAAAGTACACAACCTGGGCAATGCCAAAGAGTGGGGCAATAACCAGAGCCCGGCAACTGGCCCCCTTGAGGAACGCACCAGGACCTTCTTTTTTCAGGATTTTTCTGCATTGAAAAGGGGAGCAAAAAGTTAGCATGAAACTTACACTATGCATACCGCCCCTGATCAGGAGAAAGGCAAAGTGGTTGATGGTGTTGGTGAGGAATCAGATGATTAAGATTACCTGACACAGTCCACTACTCCATTGTAGGTCTCCTCATTTGCTCCCTTTTTGAGAGATTGTAGCCTTGTCTTGACCACTGTGCAACACACACAAAGCTTACTTTAGTTAAGAAAATCTAAAATATGTGAGACTATTTAAACTTTCAGTGAAAGTTTAACTAGCATCTACTTGGTGCTCCAAACATTGATTGGCTATTTGCACTGACTTAGGGTCCTCACCATCACAAGGGCTGACAGTCACAGCGGCGATCGATCCAGCCAAGCATCCAGACATAAAGGACCAATAGAAAGGCACAGATGGGTCTTCAGATGAATGTTGGCCGAGCTGGTGCAGATGTGCAAAAAGAGGGAAGTACACAACGGAGAACGGGATGTCCCTGAAAAGACAAAACAAACATGTTCACATTTATAGTCAGTGGACAAAAAGACCAAAGTTGGTTAGGTAAGACCAAGAATTACATTCCTATCTCACCTCATCAGTGTGGCCCCAAGTCCCCGGTACAGTCCAGTGACTCCTTTGGTACTCAGCAGCTCTTTGGTGATCTGTATGGCGGACACTCGCATGACTTGAGGGCTGACGTTATAGGAGCGGCTAAGAACGGCACTGGTCCCTCCCATCTTCAGAGTTGACACCACACTAGGCATCACCCTCTGCTGGGCCGCTGGCAGATACAGAAAACAAAACCTTTGCTACTAAGGCAGAAATTAGATCATTCCAAAACTAGATTTAACTGGAAAGCAAAGAGAGTTTTAGCACAAATAGCTGTAGATGAACTTACCTAGCCTGCCTGCATCCTGCAGCTGGATCTTCAACATCTCCATGGGTGTGGTGATGGTGACCTGGCACATTCCTGCACAACATCCCGCCAACATCTCCTTCAACACGGTCAACCTACCCCTAAGGATACATATGCACTGAGTTAAAAAATCAACAATGGAACATCATATAGATAGGAGTCTTTTGTATCTAGTGCTACTTACCCATCCTTGCTCAACTGGTGGCGAAAGAAGTCGTTAGCAGCTAGTTTGATGGCCTTCTCTGGAGTTACCAGGGTAAGATTTACAGCAGCACCTGCAACAAGAGGACCTGCTCATGACGAATTTAATTCTAATGAAGCAAAAACGCCATCACTCTTATTGACGCATGTCTGACAGCAAAGTTTGCACAGTGGCAGTAAACAAAGTAAACAGAGGGATAACACAGGAGGACTTTTTATTTACCGATTAGTAACACTCCCCATATCACAGAGCTATGGTTTGTGCCATAATTTCACTGCAAGCTGTGCATTAACAGAACAACAGAGCCAGTCAGTAGGTCACTGTGATCCACAACATGTTTTAATTGTCTTGCAAGATGAACCACTGACCCACTGAGCCATTTCTGCACAGGCTTACATGGAGTGTAATCAAAACACTGAGATGCAGAGCAGCATCTTCGCTGAGAGGCTGATGAAAATTGGCCAGGTTTGTTTTGGTTCACATGACAAACGTATTGGTTCTACCATTTTCAAACAGGATTAGGGAATCAGACCGCATCACACTCTCATTTTAGTAAAAGCAGGCTGAGATTCTCCTGTGTATGTCTCATTTTGGGTTCGAAACCACTTAATTCTACTGCAATTGTGGACATTTTGTGGAGTCTTACCTCTGTACATGCCAAAGTAGCCTTCAGATTTAACTGTCTTTATGAGGCAATCCATCCTGACGAGAAAACAATAAACAAATTAGCTTCAAAGAAAATAGATATGCTGCTATGTTAAATTTTGCTCTGCTGTCACAAAAATATACTGATAAATACTAATAATCTTGACACTCTGAAGGCCCTGGCAAGGTGGGGACGGCAGCATTTGCTGAATGTTTTCAAACTTGATATTTTAACGGAAAGACAGCTTCCTGTATACGTGTTACTGAAAGGTAATGAGGAATAGACTGGTATACTGTGCAAATATGCTTTTGTACTGTATGTGCATTGTGAGTCAAGACAAAGAGCAGTGTTCTGACACAACCATCTGTTTTGGTGGGTGTGGTTCGTACATGTTCTTGTAGAGCTGCTGCCCGCTGCGCTGGTTCTGCAGTCGGGTCTTGGCCAGGTCGATTGGGAACACACAGGTGACTCCTACCATGCCTGCAATCCCTCCATTGATCAATTTAGCTGGTAGGCTGTACGTGGACAAGTCACAACGGGTGTAGTGTAGTCATTTCTTTTCTCATCATACACAAGACAGGCTGGTTAACAAAGTGAGCTGAAACTGAACTAAAGCAGCATAATCTCCATGGAAAGCAACTGATTATGCTTCTTAAAGCCAAAGTGTTGACTTTATGTAAAGCATTAGCTTTGCAACCGAACTGGGTAAAGACTGACTAATCCAAAAATAACTTGTTGACAGGCTAAATCAAACAACATACACACATGTTTAAAGTGTTACACACCCTAGGGCTTCTAGATCTTGACAAACAACAGATGGCAAACTACATGCGTTTACTATGTAAAAATTCATGGAATTAAATGACAAAAAAAAAAAAAAAAAGCTCAATTTCTATTTTTCTCTCAGTAATTCGCATGTCATGCTGGACAGGTTCATACCTAATCTGCTGTTGCTGGGCCATGGTTCTTGGTTGTTGTTGGGTGCAAAAGTTGGTCAGCACAAAGGAGAAAGGCCGCAGAGGGAGAGCAGGCTGAGAGTCCCTGAGAGACACTGAGCAAGGCGAGAGTAGAGAGAAGCTCGGGGTTATATATATAGAGGCAAGTCCAGCCCTGTGGATCCGAGGATAAATAGGACATCACTCTCCACCCATTGCATCGCCAGCCAAGAAATAGAGCCAGGGCCCGTCATCACCCAACCAAAACTAACCCAGGGGTACACCTGCCTACTGTGTGAGGGAATCGTTTTCAACCAACTCCTCAGTTCTGAGTTTTGCAATCACAAACGCTTATTCATTTAGTGGGTGAAATCACAAATAAAGATAGTGCAATTCATTATTTATATCATATTTTGATTTGTTGAAGCCAGACAATTTAGATTTTGAAAACAAATTGTGCAGATTTAACAGACCTGCCGTGCTTCTTTGTAAGACGGACCAACTTGTCTCAGCAAGCTCAATAACAAGAGCATGATGCAACAGGCTGAGCTTGTTACTCGATGTATATCTCAAACACTGCTGCAACTATCAGTAAGCACAGAAATTAGACTTAATTTCATGCACATATTTATTTCCATGAGTCATTTAATTTATTTACTGTGGTAATACAAGTCACAAAGCATTCACAGGATTCTACTCCAATTTCAACTGCTAAGCAAACTAGTGAAAACATAACACGAACAGCTCTGGGGCATAAGTGTACTCCACTATATCAACAAGCAGAAGCACTGCTGGTCCATCTGGCTATTTGCCATGTTTGTGCATTGGTCGTATTAGCATATTGTCAGGTTTCCACAGTAGGCTGGTTCTTCATTCAGTCAAGTGTCACTGAGCATTGATGATAGGAGATCCGTTTGGGGTGGACGCAACTGAGATAGCGTGTGTCACAGCGACTACAGCTGCAGCATTGGGCCGCAGGATAGTACAGCTGTGAGCTGACACCCGGAGGGCAGCCGGGAATATGGGCAGCCCGGTACACCAGGGAGAGAGGCACACAGCTACGCTGGATCAAGAAAGTCCTCCCAAACCGTCCTTTCAAATTGGTGTCCTGGAGTAGAGAAAACAGGCCTGTTAGAGAGTGTGAATTAAATATTAATATTAAACAGTATGATGCTGTTTAAAGTGTCAAATATTCTTCTAATGTGCATCATCACATCAACATCTTTTCATAATATGCTTTGTTGTAAATGTTTTTTTTGCATCCTTAACTGAACTCCAAGATAAAGATTTTAAAAGTATACAATTGTCACCTTAGTGTAGCAATAGCCGCTGCAAATGGTGGTGTTGACAGCCACACACTGGGTGCAGTTTTCCTTCTCAAGCCATAAGGTATGATTTTTCAGTGTACAGGCACACACTGTCCCCACCATCAACAAACACAGCAGCGAGCATTTTAACACAGATAAAGACATGCTGAAAGTGCAGACACACAGAAACAGGCGGACAGTGAAAAATTAGAGACAGTCAGGATGCTATCACTGCAGCAATATCAATTCGGTAAATTCCGTGCAACCGAAACTGAAGAGAAAAACAAACCTTGACATGGAGTTCAAGTTTAGTTGATTAAATTAGGAGAAAACGTATGAAACTTATCTAATAAAGCTTTGTTCTGATGTTTGTCCGTCTAGACTCTTCCTCTCACTGCGTCCCCCAATTCCTGGCTGTTCTGTCTCCTCTGTTATTCTCTGAATATATATCAAGGGCGCCCATCCTCTTTTATAGAAACCTTAATCCACCTTAAGTGGCCCAGTAGACTTAAGTGTACACTATCATTCTAGAAATCATGTCAGCTATTTACAGTGGTAACAGTATGCATGTGTGTGTGTGTGTGTGTGTGTGTGTGTGTGTGTCCATGAATGTACAGGGATTATTTAACACAGGTCATACAGAGGAACAACAGAGGTAGGAGGTGGTGTTATACTGACAACACAATAAGTCACTGCGGGTTGAGGATGCGGCCAGACGATGCATGTGAAGCGACTAACAACAACTTCTCTGACCCTGTGTGTCTGGTAAGAGCTGATCCATGTGATTGATTAGACACGTTTTAGGCCATAGGAAGTTCAACAAAACAACACTGCACATTGTGTGAGAGGTATTTAGTAGCATAAATCCTCATTTGTGTCACCTAATGAGAAGGTAACCCAACAATCAAAAGGCAAACCAGTAATAAAGATAAATTTGTTAGGAAACACAAAAGTTAAAAAAAAAAAAAAAAAACATACAATTGTCAGTATCTTAAAAACAAATACATAAACAAATTTGTGAAAAATAATTAGCAAAATAATGGCTGCATGTGTTCTATATTATCCCTCAAGCTAAAAAAGCATGACTATTAAGTCATATGTCTTAAGTTTACTTTACTAAATAAATACCAAAGTGATTTTTGACGTAAACATTATTATTGGTCTCATTTGGCTGATGCTGGGTCAGCACGTACATGGTTGTGTCCTACCTGAGTAAAAAGGTTATAGCCTTCTTATCTAAGCCATTAATGCTCACTTAATTCCCATCTGTTCCCAATTGAAATGCCCTTAGTTTGTTACCCCCCCCCTACTAACTAGATATGTTCACCAAACAGATCAAAGCATAAATTACCCTTAAATCTTATGGAGTCTTGAGAAGTTTGAAGTAGTTCTAAGTAGTTCTGAAGCTGTCAGTGTGATAGTTTTTAGAATATGGCATCTATGTGTGAGCTGAACGTCCAGTGCTTAATACACTATAATTAATGTTATTTAAGTGTCAAATGTCATTGAAGTTAACATGTCCAAAAAAAATGTTTTCTACACCAGCTGATGCACTACATTTGCATTTCTATTAATTTCAGAATTTTATTTTATTTTATTTTATTTTTTAAATAGAGGTTAAACTCTTTGATAATTTGCATAAAAATATCCGTCATTTACATGATAAAAAATAAAAATACAGTTTAGGCTTCGTTGAGAAATCTGCTGCTGACAAACAGCATCCTTAAAAAGTTCTATACTGACCCTGACTTTTTACAGCATTCATTTCACTTCATTAGTCACCTATATGCACGGTACAATGTGATCGGTTTCGCCACAATTTTTTTTTTCCTCTGACCTGGCCTCATCTGTTTCTGTGATTCTGTTTTTGTTCTACATTTATCATGATGGGTCACTGTTACGTAACAAAACCATCAGATAATTACAACAAAGTGGGTCGTGGACAGTTCAACAGTTTGCTGAACTGACACACATCCAGCTTTTTTTCTTCTTTTTTTTTTTTTCCTCAGAGCGGCGGATTATTACTTGTGTGAGACGAGATCCATGAGGCAAGAGAGAAATCCAAACCACGGCTGTATATCCCCGGGTGTCAGTAGCTTGTCAGTTCAATACTATATCACAGCATGTAGAATGTCCCAAATTTAACACAAAAAAAAAGAAAGAAAGAAAGAAAAAGAAGAATATTTTTGAAAAAATATTTACCACAGGGAAACTGGTTGTGCATCAGAAGACACATAAACATATGTATTTAAAAGATGAAAAAATGCAGACAATATGCATGTATCTATGTAAATTCTGCATGTATTTAAGTGCATACTGTAGCTGAGGGATGGCAAGGGGATATGATAGGTTTTTATACGCTTTGGTTTGAATAAGGTGACTGAATGAATGTGGCCAGGCATTGCTGTTAATGTCTAAAACTCTTCTGATTGGCCTTCATCTCAGCTCCTTCTCTTACCTTTAATATCTGCAGGTGATGTTTGAGGTGTCCATTTAGTGGCTGACAGTTTTAGTTCATTTAGGAAACTCGACACTCTGTGATAAGGCCTGAAACTGGGTCAGGTAGAAACACGAACCCTTTCTGTTTTATAGCGGCCATGCTCCAAGGTCAGCAGGTCAAAAGTTGACCAACAAGCCATTTTTAGACAGTTAACTTCAGAATTAATTACACAGAACAGGAGAGCACTATAGAAAAAAATGTGTATTTTCTCCCACGTATGTTATACCTGAAAACAATAAACCTAAAAAACTAACAAAAAGTAAGCAGCTGTTGTAAATAAGCATCACTACGTATTTACTATTAGCCCACATATAGGACACATACATGCCGTTTTTCAGCCCTATGCATTGTGTACCTCCCCCAGATAAATGCAGTTAATATTGTTTTAATATTATTGACTTTTTAGTATGAAAATGTAAATCTTGGCTACAGTTAAGATTGTTTTTAACAGTCAGCTAAAGCTCAGTCTGGTGTCTCAGAGGGCAGGACAACTGAGACGTTACGTGGGAAGATTAGATCTGGAGCACACGGGCATTTAATGAGGGGCAGCAACTAACATTTCAACATAACACGTGTCGTTATTGGAGTATGACGAGGCAGCGATCATACAGGTTCTGGCCATATTGTCATTATATATAATAGAATGATAACAAACCCAAACAAACTCATTAAAAAAAAGTAATTAAACGCAGAACGCTCTAATTTCTCAGAACATTATTTAAGGTTCAGCTGAGTTCAGTGAATAAATCAGGCGGTATTCCCTGCATGGCGTTTTACTTACATCCCCTCGGGGAATGTGTAAATATTTTTGAATAACCCAGAATTTGAGGGTAGATGCAGATTCACGATTTGCATTCGTGTAATCATATGCCGTCGTATAATCCAGATTCCTAGTGTTTCTTAGCAGCTTGTATTCTGCAGTTTTCTGTGTGGTAGAATCAAAACAGTGGCACATAGGCCTCCGAGATTGTTAGTACAGACCACAGAACAAAAACTTCATTCTTAATGAAAGTATCTGGTTTTCTTTTTTTATTGAAGAATCAAACTCTAACCCAAATGTTTGGGTTTTTTCTGCTTTGTTTGAGGTGGGGTCAGTTTTCTTTGGGGATTTTTCTTCATTCTGCTGTTGTTTTGGTAATTGCACAGTTGATTTTTGTTGAGCAGGAAAGATTCGTCATTTTATATGAATGAAATGTTTTGAATGTTCCACAATATGAATAAAGTAGTCTGAATTGGGTTCTGGAGCTGTGCCCCACCTCATACATCGCTCTCACCTGCCAGCCGCGAGCAATTCCAAGTCATATCAGCGTCACATCCAACAGACGTGCTGAGAAACGCCTGGCTTCTCCTGTGACAAACGCTCCCACTGACCTGTATTTTCTGTTCATTCGCTCACCTGAGTCAGGTGATGCCCCGCAGGGGTGGTTATTGGCTCTTGCCTCAGATTTTTCCTACGGCTCGAATTTGGCTGAAACGTAACAGTGGAGACATACTCCTACACCAGACATGCCTCTAGCTGTGACTAATCAGCCACTAGATGGCAGACCAACACAATCTCACATTTTGTCCTCGGTATGGAAGAGGATGCTGTGTTGATGGGTCTTTTGATTTTTATCACTTTTAAATCTCCTCCAAAGGCAGGTGTAAGCTGAACAGCATAATGCACATGAGCACAAATGTTTTCTAAAACTCCTCGAGCCCAAGGAGATGCAATAAACTCGAAGATAAGGCTCGGTGGAACAGGTGTAAAATGAACATGACCACAGCTGGTGTGCAAAGAAATTCAGTCCTCGGCCCACAGGGAATTATTTATTGTCTTTTTATATGAAGGAATTCAGGCTGAGCTACCATTAAACTGCATGTTTTGTTTTTTTGCACACAAGCACACAGACAGCTCCGTAGGCGGCAGTGAACATCCTGTTTCCTTGGTCATGTAATAAATGGCCAAGGCAAGGTCCTTTGAGAGGCGACAGCAAAGAGTCGATGCATCTCCTGATCGACAGAGAGAAAAAAAACAAAAGTTTGATTGTTAAAGATCTGTTTCCGTGAATGAAATTAGAAAACTTCAAGGATAGCATGCAACAGCCTGTTTGTTTGGGGGTTTTGTTTGCGATTGTTTTTTTTTTTGTCTGTTTCTCTCTTATATGATTCTTCTCACACCAGTTTCTAACACATTTGCCTTACAAGCAAATATAGCTAAGAAAGGTGACTCTTAGAAACTGTTTAGAACACCTGCCAATGTTTTTATGAAAATATCTGTTTACCACATTCTGTCAGGGTTCCAGCTCCTTGAAAACAAAAGACAGCCTGCTTTAAGTTGGGAGAGAGACATATTTCTGGGGCCATTTTGGAGTGACCTTGGTACACCTCAGGAGGAAGAGGAATTAGTTTGACCCAAATCATCATTTGTGTCCTTGAAGACACACACTTATTAATAACCTCAGGAATCTGGAGACCAACTCTAGTCGTCTCTCCTCCACTCCTCCCGTCTCCTACCTCTCCTCTGCTTTGTGATCTTCCCTGTCCTAACTCTTTTTCCAACTCCTTTTTTGGTCTGCGTGCACCTTCACTTCCACTTCCAGAGACCCGCAAGGCCCCCACAGGGGCTCAAAATCAATCTCACAGTGCTTAAAATAATCAACCTAGTTGAGGACGAGGGCTTACCAGTAACATGTACAGTAGCTCACTTCCTCACTCTTTATTTTTACTCCTGCCCTGCCTTCCTCAGAGTGCCAGACGTCTCACACATTTGTATTTCCCTTAGCAGCATTTGTGTCATTTGTCTTAATTATATATTCTAATGTGACTTCAAACTTGTGATGCACTCTTCCACGTATTTGCTTACTCACTCCAAACACAGTGGTATTTACTTAAAAACAAGCAAATCTGCTGGACACATGTATGGTGACTGTTTAATTTAATAAACTCACACCATGAGTATGCGGGTGCAAGATTACTCACCTGTGTGCACAAACATTACCTGTTTACTGAAAAAGAAAGCTAATAAAGGCCCCGCGTAATTGGTGACCCCTGTCTCAGTCAGTTGTGAGCCCCAGACAGCTGCAGAAATATCATCGATCAACCAGGATAAGAATAGCATGTGGAAGCTGGCCTATAGCCAACGCTGAAACCGTCTCCTCCTCGCTAGTTTGGGTAATTAACAACACGGTTCACAGAGATGCATCTAGCTGAAGATCTTCAAACAATCGTTGCTCCTGTCTGTTACAACCTTTAACTAATGAGCTCTCCTGCCATTTAAGCTGCCACAATGAGAGGAAAAAAAAAAACACTGAAAAAAACTACAGCATGACCCAGGTCTGATCTGAAAAATGAAAAGAAAAAAAAAAAAACAGAACGGAACCATGCTTTGTGTTCTTTTTTTTCCTTTTTGTGCTAATCCTATTGTCTGGTGGAAATTTTTAGGCTGCTATTGATTTTTAAAGGTATGCAAATTTGTCCCAAGCCAGCGCTGAAGTCAAGGAGGCAATGCCCGCCCTACATTATAACTCAAATATAGCTGCGCCAATTAAGGCCAGCACTCGTACGCTACATTAGGCATGTGGGAAAAATCATTCTCTATTACTGTATTATTTATCTCTTAATGTCCGACTGTACAAACTTGTATTTAGCCAGTGGATGAATCAGAGGGGACGTTTGGTGAGGTACAGCACACATAGCTGCGTGAATACATACAGGACTGTAGAGACGGGAGAAATGCATCTGACTGTAATTCCTTTTTTGTCTCTTAGCTGTAAAAGCATGGATCCAAGGGTTTAGTTAAGCCCTGATTACAGGAATAAATAATGACTATTTGTCTTTCCCTGATTTTCTTCTACTTTCTTTTCCTTCCTATAGCTGCCAGAGGTGGAGTAAAGTAATTACAACCTGTCTCTGACCCATAGTGGCCTGCAGCCCATTAAGGAGGGTCACAAACAGAGAATAAGAGGCAGAAATAAACGCATTAACAAATAAACTGGGGTGGGGTGGGGGGTTGAAAGATGAGGATGAGGAAGCTGCAACAGTGGAGAAGAAAACATAGAGAGGAGAGTGATCGAGTGAAGGATGCTGATGAGTGACAGAACGAGTGGGGGGGGGACAGGGCAGGCGAGATGAAAGGATAAAGGGTGAGCAGGATGGCAGAGGGAGAAAGGGAGGGTAAGCTTCCGACAAAAGGAAGTGGGAGACAATCCAGTAAAACACATGGTGAGTGAGTGCATCTGTGTTGAGCAACAACGTGGCAAGGGAGTGCAAGCAGTGGATGGTTACAGCCCTAATAGCATTACATTACTTGATGCCAAATTTGAAAGGCTAGATTGCAGGCTGTTAGGGATTTAATTCTAAATTAAGCCAGTAAGGAGAAAATTTGCATGTAAATCCATGTACCAAACCATTACTCTATGTATGCAAAACAATTGGAAGCATTCAAATCGGAGAGTCAAGACAACTGACTGAGTGCCAGGATAGCTGGTGAAGATGAATACGCATGCACACACGCGCATAGAAGTGCGCTTAAGTCTGAATGACAATTATTAAAATACATCAATTGGCTTTTTAAACGACCCATTCAAGCCTGTGAAGCCCATAATAGCTGATACATAGCTCAACTCACACACGTGCAAGCGCACCCACATTTTGCGACTTAAGGCCAAGTGTGGCAGAAAGGGAAGCAGAGAAAGCAAAGGAATGAAGATAAAACAGTGTGAGTCCAGAGAGAAAGGGGAAGCAGAATGTGACAAAGTGAGTGAGGTAGAGCCAGAGCACTGAGCTCTCCTTCTAGATGGCTGCTGGCCTTGAAGCCTGCCGACTCCGAATGGCACATTTGGCACAGGAATGTTTACTCCGAGTCCTCAAAGCTATGATGCATTTTACTTTATACCCAACCACTGGGCTTTCTTGTCCACTTTAATGGCACCATTTCATTGACCTCTTGTCTTCTGTCCAGCAGTGGAAGGTCTTTAAAAAAAAGTGTACTTTCTCGCTCACTTATAACGCACTCGTGGAGGTCAAGGCCAGTGCTTGTTATCACATGACTCACAATGACGCTTCATAAGGAAGGATAATGACCATATCACACCTCTGTGCCAACCATTTAGGATCCTGTGTTGATGCTCTCTTGGTTATACCTCCAGATCGTTCAGTGAACTTGACATCCCCAGAGCGGTGTTGACCAGTGTCGGCTATTAGAAGACAACGCAAGGTAGCAAGGTAATGGATCCCATGTAAATTATTGGATTCTTTAACATATTTGGCCAAGAAATTTTGTGGTTTTTCTATATTTCGTTCAACAAAAACATTGCAAATGCAATATTCTTTACAGGAAAAGTTCAGAGCCTCAGAACCTTGCATTGCCCCCTTTAGCTGAAACAAGCTCTAGAGGGTGTTTTGCAAAATTGCCCACCAGTCTCTGACATCTGTTTGCTGAAATTTTTTGACAACTGGTCAAGCCGTTAAATATTTGAGAGTTTTCTGGTATGTGCTGAAATTTGGGCTTTGACTAGGCCCTTCCATTACTCCATTTTTACTTTGTGAGTCAGTCTTTGGTGGATTTGGTCCTGCACTTAAGGTCCACTATAGGTTCAACTTTGCAACAGATGTAATCTTCAAGCCGTCTCCGATACAATGCAGAATTTATAGTTCAGTTGATGACTGCAAACTGCCCAGTCCTTGAAGCAGGGAAGCAAACCCAAACTACAACATTTTCACTTCACAGTTGCTATATGGTCCTTCTCCTGAAAAGCTGTCTTTGATCTGCACCAAGAATGTCTTCTGCTACTGTGGCCAAATCATTCTTTAATTGATTTGTCCTGTCCAGAACACATGATCGCAGAAGTCCCGCTCTTTGTCTGTATGTTCACTGACCAACTGTAGTGTTGCTCAAAGGATCATTTTGGACAGCAAAGGCTTTTTTCTGCATATCAAATTTGTGCAATCTCTTTCTGATTGTGGACTTATGCACTTTGACACCATCATGCGCAAGAGTTACCTGCAGACCTGAAAATGTGGAGCTCTTGGAGAATTCTCTTTGCATCAAATGATCTGCTCTTGGGCAGATTTTTTCAGAGTTGCTTGAAATTTACGCACTTTACAGATGATTTTCCTTACAGTGGAATGATTTATTCAGATAATTTGGAGATTGTTTTAATTCCCTTGCCACACTCATTAGTATCCACAAGTTGTTCTTTTTCTGAAGGCTTTAAAGAGCTCTTTGGATCTTGGTGTAATTACACTAAGCCCATTAATAGCAAAAAGAACACCAAACTTTAGATGTCAAAAGCTTAACAACGGTTTTACCTGTTACTTCTTAAGTAGGTTCCAATCGTTGCCACCTACTCTGGAACACCTAATTCTAATTTTATGAATTTGAAAGCGTGATAACTGTCAATTCATCAAGTAATGAAAATAAGTCATATGTTATGGGTCATTTTTGTCTGTTACAAAGATGTTTAAATGCTTGCTTGTTAAAGCATGTTAAATAAGCCAACAACATTAGGTGTCTTTGTAAGGTGGTGGGCCTCCACTTATCATCAGATTCAATGTGCTTTGGTAGTGATTCCCCATGTCTCTGAACTCTACTGGAGGTATGAACACCATGCTTCCATAAGATAACAACATATTTGGTGTTTTGATGATGGGGGTGGGAGGCTGCTGTCTAGTATGTTGGTTACAAATCTCCCATAGGTGTTACACTGGGTTGAGATCTGGTGACTGCAAAGGTCATAGCATATGATTCACATCATTTTCATACTCATCAAACCATTCAGTAACCCTTTGTGTCCTTTGGATGGGGATATTGTGATCCTGGACGCAGACCGCAATTATCAGAACACAAATGTTGTCATCTTTCTGTGTTTCATATTTCAATTTCTTTATCCTTGTATTTGCAAACAGTGTAGGGGAACATATTGTACTTGTATACCAACACATTTATCTGACATATTTAGTGAGATAAACCATCTGTTATATTTGCCAATTCAGATTTGTCATTTTGTTTTTGCCCCCAATCCGATCTCAGTCATGTAATGTTTAGTATCTGCCCATACCAAGCCCCATCTGATGCCATTTTCCAAGATAATTCACACTTAAAGTACATTAAAGTTATTAAGTCCAATCCAATGGTTTGCTTGACAACTGAAGTGCTGTGCAATGCAGTAGGAAAAACTCATCTTGGCTTCGAAGCTGTTTCTTAATGTTATGTAGCCGGTCACAAACCTTGTTGTAAAGCTCTGGTTGAGCAGTGTCTGAAATGTAGTGTCGAGAGAGTAGGGTGTACCATTACTCCACGAGCTTCAATGGATGGACTACGGGCAGTTTCATGTTGGTAAGAGCATTGTGAGGGTTTAGCTAGCAACATGGCGCCAAAACAGACTTCTGTGACGCTCAATGGCCTCCGGCCAGAGCTCATATGTTTAAGGCAAGCTGGGATCAACTAGAACAGTGTTCCTATATCCCAGCGGCATATGTAACACAACCGCCTCTGCAGCTGATATCGTGTGTCTGTTGACTAAAACAGCAAGGTCAGCATGTACCAAATGCCCATGCATCTATAACATTCTGCCACAAATTGTGCTCTTCCTGTAACACACTTGTGTGGGCTTAGGTTAATGCACAATACAGCCAAAACAGATCAGTTAAAAAAAAAAAACCCTGATTGGCCAATCATTTAGACTGGATCTAGTTACCCATTAATTAAATAAATAAATATATACATGTTATCTACTGAGTCTTGTAGGTAAAATAAAAGTGTATCAGGACCTTTACTTTTCATCATGATATTGATATTTTTACTGGATCTGAAGATCTGACAGATCCTTCCACCACTGTCAAACAGCCAGGAGGTGAACAAGAATAGTAACACCTGGCAGTGTATCGCAATTCAATACAGTAGCTCTGCCCCTCCATATGGATGTGTTATTTTGATCCAACTTTACGGTCATTTTAGAGGCAGTATCTGACCCCACTTGTACACTTGTATGTGCACAATGTTAGTATTAAAAAAAAGATTTACAGCGTGCCTTACATGCGCTGTTGACTGCAGCCAGTGCACAACCATCAGGAGCGTTCACTGCTGAGTCTTCACGGTGATGTTTCTCTTATTCTTTGACCCGATCTGTCTCTGTGTTGTACACATGCACGCACACACACACACACACACACACACACGCACGCACACGTACAGTCATACAAACCTTTGTATGACCGTATTATTTTTCCTGCAAATGGAAGCTGCTGCAGATTCAAGGTCTCTTGTGAATGTCTGTGGAAAAAAAAGACTGCAAGCACCTGGACAAAAAAGGCAAAAGCATAATACCACTCACTGCATATTTGCTGTGTGTGTCAGTGTGTGTGTGTGTTCCCTGTTCTTATATCCTGGTGGGGACTGCTGACTGATCGTACATGAAACCCACGAGATTTGAGAAGAAACTGAGAAGTTGGGGACTAATTCTCGAGACTTGGTTTTAGGGTTCGGAATGGATGTTCATGGGTTGAGGTGAGGGGAAGGAAATCAATGGGTGTTCCCATGAGAATATGCGAACAAAAGTGTGTAAAGGCTGCTAAACACAATAGAGATATCTGTAAACTGAACTTGCTCACACACTCTCTTTCTCTCTCTCTCTCTCTCTCTCTCTCACACACACACACACTAACAAGCATGCAACCTCACAGACGCATAGAAACCCAGTATTTAGTTCCTGCGTCATTACAGTAGCCATCTGTCAGCATACAGGCACACATACACGGACTTGGCTGTGTGTCCGCATCCACACACACGCGCGCGCGCACACATGCACACACACACGCGCCTGGCAGCATGCGGCCACATTAGATATCTACATCTCACCCTGGTGACCCTGGCGGCTCTGCATGCCCTGCTGGTCTGATGGATTTTTTTGCATAAAGCATTAGATTCTTGGAACAATCTAAGAGGTGAAAGGTTTCCTCTCCCTAGTTATTTTTTTTTTCATTTCTTGTTTTGTTTTTCTCCTCTTCTCTTTCTCTCCAACCCTACCCACATGAATCTGTCTGTTTGCCTGAGTCTGCCAAAGCCTGATGTCATTGTCCACCAGCGGACTTCCAGAGAGCGAGATGAAATGAATGTTGAGGTATAATCCCGCGGTTTTAATCCCGGCCACTCCCCAATCCTGCCTGCGCGCACCGGACAGCCGGAGAAAACTCGACTGTACGACGAGACGCGCAATATACGAGACAGCTTTTGTTTTGTTTGTTTAAGCACGAAAACATTTTGACGGAGGACACACATTTTGGGCCTCCAGCAGCCTTTACAAATGATCTCACATTATTCAAAGATGCCCACCTGCTAGGCACAGAGTGAGGGAGAGAGAGAGAGAGGGAGAGAGAGGAGAGACAGAGAGATGAAAGATTATTTATTTCTCATGGGTGGGAGACAGTGAGAGAGTGAGTGAGTGGGAGGGAGGGCGGCAGTCAGAAGCAAGCAAACTAATTCTTACCGAAGAACAGACAGTCGTGCCAGAGCAGGAGCTGCGCTCAGTTCACCTCTCAGACGCTGTCGGTACATCAGCAAGCAAAAAAAAAAAAAAAAGAAAAAAAAAATTAGTGTTATTGTCTTGTTTTCGACTCCTAAGTAGGAGCAGACTTTGCATTTTGGACAAGGGAGGGGGCTGCAAACGCACCCGCACTTCTCCAGAGACGCAACAACTCAAGGTAAGGCGCGCTACGGATTTGAAACGAATTGAGTGAAAAACTATTTAATCTCTGTTGCCAGTTTTTTTTTTTTTCTTTTTGACAAAAAGCATAAACGGATGAAAGAGATGCTTTCTGGCGTGCTGCTGCTGCTGCTGCTGCTGCTGCGCCGCCAGCGTGCGTAAAACAGCTGCAGTGAAAACCTCCAACTAGCAACCAGAGAACGCAAAAAGAAAAGTGTCGGTGGCTTCTTCCTCGTGCCAAAATAAAGTTAAAAGCGATGCAGTCGATTATATATAACAGCTGACTTGCTTTTCTAAACCGAGAAGTGACTGTTATTATTCTGTGGAGCCTTGGACATAAAGTTGGTTTTAATCCATACGGTGGCTTAAAGTGCAATTTTCTAATATTTGCACAATAACCAGACTTTTTGCGCAGCACTTTTTAAATGAAAAGTTACAAAAAGGGCCCTTTTTTTAACTCCGAAACTGCATGATTTAACTTAATATGTGAAACTTTACATCTGCATTTTAAAACTCCTCATGGAGCGAGTTAACTGCCCAGTTACTGTAGTCATTTTGCACCTTTAAAGAAGTTCTCCAAACAAAATAACCCCAATCCTCCAGCTAAAACTACAGTCCTCTTATATATATATTCCTCCTTCACAGCCCAACTATGTGGAGCTGGACCCAGCTTGAGCTTTACCAGTTATTCACTTGTTAATTATGCATTAAACTCTCCAGAAGCACCAGTCACTTAACTTTTCCCCCACACTAGGTCAGCATATTGACTGGAGACTCAAGGCTGGTGCTGTTAGGTTTTAAAGTGGGCATTTGAAACCACTGCTAATACAGCGAGTGGAGAAAGGCTTGCAGTTAATGTACTGACCAGCCACAGTACGCTCAGAGCCCTGCTTTAGAGGTAGAGCAGAAGTAAAGTAGCAGCAGATGGAAATGCACAGTTTGAACAATTTCAAGCAGTTTATAAAAGCCAAAATGGATATTGGATAATGGACATTCTATCTTTTTCTTTTTGCAGTGAAAGCGGAGATCACACCCTTACTGTCCTCATTAACTTGCTTTATATGAGCTTTTGCAGTCTGATAAATGACGCTATAGCAGAGGGGAGACAGAAGAGAAAATATATCGTAAGCTGCTACACTACATTGCCCCCCAGAGGGAGAGACAGATAGTAAAAGAGACTGCTCGACTAAGAAAGCAAACAAAGCAGACAAGGAGGGAGAAAAAAACCTGTTATTTTCATTTTATTTTAGTTTCGAGAGGTGCAGTGTGTTTCCCACCGCAGTCATTTTTAGCCTGTAAATTTAAGATGCTTTGATTTTATGTAACAAGGTGTGAAGATCCTTGTATCAGACAACATCTCAGGTGCCATATCTCACACGGTTCACACCTGCCTGCTGAGCTGTCAGCTTCACAATATGCACTGTCGCTTTCAACTGGATCTGTCGACCTGTGCAGCTGCTTTTTTTTTTTCCTATTCAGCCTTCCAAGTTGTCACTGTGCCACCAACGATCCTGCACATCTATCTATCTATCTATCTATCTATCTATCTATCTATCTATCTATCTATCTATCTATCTATCTATCTATCTATCTATCTATCTATC
>NW_007578336.1:65284-124219 GCF_000690725.1 Stegastes partitus
CCTTGGATGTCACTGGACAAACCAGATAACTGACAAGCCAACACACCACGCACATAGTCAAACAAAGCTGCTCTCACTGATACACAGAGCGTGTGTGATCAGCTGTGTGTGTGCGCATGTACTTTGTTTTTGTTTTTCTAATTAATTTTTTATTATTTTTTTTTGTAGCCACCAATCTGCTGTTTTGTGAAAATGGATGTAGCTCGGGTTATAACCTCCATCTGAAGCCTGCCGGTTTTTTAAAAAAGTCTGAGATTCATTTTGGAGATTTTCAGCTGACTGACCTATGAGGGATAAAAGAGTGCAACAGCCCAGGGCCATAACACGTGCACTCAGCAGTCAGAAACATTTTTTTTTTTGGAGAAGGAAGTACACAGAGTGAGATATAAAAATCATCTTAGAGTAAAATAACAACTATTTGTGTGATTGGTCACGTGCCGCTTACGCAATGTGTGGCTGTTTTTCAGTTTGTGGCGGTTTAAATCTGCGCGGTGCTGTTGACCCGCTTTTACCTCCACTGAGCCTTTTATAATTTGATCACGTTCGGTTGTGTGCTTGACTGATTTTTTTTTTTTTTCACAATGGGCTATATGAAAAACAATCTACTCAATTTGGTGGAAAAATTACTATAAAATGTGGGTCAGAGTTTATATTTTGTTTTCGATCCAGGTGAGGGAAGCAGGAATTTTTTTTAGATTTACTTCGAACGTTTTTCGAACTGCTGCTCTTTATTGAATCCGATCGATCTTGTAGCACGTGATTGTTTATATCTGTGTGTATTTCCAGTACACCAAAATGCAGATAAAACTGCTTCTGATTAGTTATGCTGTTGACCATGAATAGCCGAGTTTTACATAGTTTTAATTAACATCCAGGCAGGTTTTATTAACCAGATAGGAAAATGCTGACGGAGTTTTGTGTTTGTACATTGTTCACCAGCCTGATTGTACCTTGTTTACTTGCATGTTTTGAACTCAATTAAATGGAAGAGTGAATTTTGACTGCTTCCCTCTGCTTATATTGATTTCCGAACAGTTCACAGAGGGTGATTAGTGCGGTTAGAACACTGATTCATTACAAATGGACTACTTCAAGTAATGCATTTTTAATGAAAAAGCAGAAAAAAGAAGGATGACAGCGGATGGGATGATAGTATTTTTACACTAACACTGAGTCACTGGAGGCTCAAGTTAGAGGTTAAAGGAGATATACTATCAAGACATAGAGAAAAGCTGAAATACAGCAAACTAAATATGCTCATTAGTAACACTGCTGAATGCTGAAGAGAGAACACAGCATATCTGGTTTTATCTTCCCAAGCAGATAAAAGGCAATTTTACAGATTTATGATTTCATCAATAGGGAACCTAACACCAGGTTTGTGTAGATGCTGATGTATTGTGCACATCAATATCCCATTATAATGTAATGGTATGCCATAATAGCTGAAAACAGTGGATGCAGTAACACCCCCTGATTCCGGTATGGTTGAATGTGAACGTTCCCCCGCTGTTACACAGAGTCCCAGGCTTTGCTGCTGTCTGCAATCACCACATCTACAACCACGGAGATTTTCCACCACGGCGGCAGCATAGGTTTACAGATGGTGGTTGTAAGAGATTAAGAGGCGCATTGATCCATCAACATGACTCTTCGAACCCTCTGTGTAATGTGACACGCCGTTCGCTCACTGTCACCCTATTTGGTGGCTAGTAATGATCCTCATGTGCCTCGGGGGCTTGAAGATAATGCAGCTGTTGTCGTGAATTTGGCAGGTTTGTGGCAAATACTGGCGTGGATGATTAAAAAAAAAACACAAGACGTAGAGGATTAACAGATACACAACGGTAGTAGTGTGAAGTCAGCAGTGCAGAGAGTAAAGGGTCAAATCAAAAACTTGCTTATTTCTGCACACATGCTACCTATGTTACATAAGCTAAATGAGCTTCAGGATAAACTGCACATACAGCATATGGTTGTTGTTTTTGTTTTTTTTCTCCTTTTCCTTTAACGGAGTTTGGTGCCAGAGGTTTTTCATGTCCTGCCCTCTTTGCTCATCTTCTGCCTTCCTGCTCTCACATACTCCCATCTCATCTGCTCTCTTGAATCCTCCAGCTGAGCCCTACATCCCCCGCTGAACCCTCTGTGACTCTCTGTGTATCTATCTATGTATCTGTCATTAACTTTATTTCAATATTACTAACTGCGAGGGACCGAGCTGCAAAGCACAAGGACTCGCAGGTGAATTCTAAACAGGGTTTTTATTTTACCCAAGTGATGACAACAAACCAAAACGAAATTCAGGCCCATAAAAGGGGTCAAAAGAACAGAAGTTACCTAAGGCTATAAGCAATAAAATAACAGCGCAAACCAGCTGCATTGATCGATCAAACTGACCTGAAAGCCACTGAACAAAAGGGGGATATATATATATATATATATATATATATATATATACTGGCTGATCAGACCAGTTACACACAGTAGAGGGAACGTAAAACACCTACACCCAAACTAACAACAAAAAGCACAAAATAATACAATTGGTCAACTAAATCAAAAGTATAATAATAAACAAATTCAACATATATCTAATTACCCAACACAAGTCAAATGAATAAAGTAATATTTAAATAAAATGAACCCGGTCCACCCCTTGACGTGGCAGGCACTTGGTATGGTCCGATTGGCAGCTCTGGTATAAAAGCCTGCTGCTCCCCTGCCGTCATCTTTTGCCTGAATCCAGCCAGAGGACCGCAGCAGCAGAAGGACCAGACACACCGGTAAAACAAAAAGATCAACACAACTTAAACAAACAATGCTGAACATAGAAAAGTAACCTAAATGTGCATGCTAAAAATAGAGCTTAAGCACTTCAAGAAAGGATAAATAAATGATGGGTGTGTTGTTTGAAATGATAAATTATGTGTTAAGGTGTCTTTGGATGTGCAGTGTGAGTGCAAAGTGCTCGAAGTGGTTAATGGGGTTACCGACATTCGCGGTTGGATGGCTGCAAGTGCGGCCATCACAGTAACACATAGAACAAATCGAATAATGTTAAATGTTTTACAATAGTCAGAGGATGACTGGCTCAGATGAAGCTAAAGCTCGTGTCTAACATTAGATGTTGTTTTGAAGTTGATGGAACTGGCAAAATTCAAAACAGCTTCCCCAAATTTTTATGCTCTACTTTGAGGCAGCTTTAGATTTATTTTAGAGTTAATGCAAGTAACAGGAGATAGAACCATCTTTTCTGGATAAGCCAAACATTTAACTCACGTGACGTATCAGCTGTTTTTGGCTCTTTTGTTGTCTTTGTGTCCGGACAGCATGAATCACGACCAATGCCAGCTGTACTGGCAGGGTACGGTTTCATGCAACTCGGACATGCTGCTCCATCATAATAATGCGCCTTCAACTTTGACCATCGCAGTCTGTAGTGTGAAATGGGCTGTCGTCTGTATGTGCAGGGCTCCAGCTTGTTTATACTCAACACCATGACGTATGTGGTGTAATTGTGGGTTATAATGGCCAGAAAAACATGCTGGCTTGCATACTGCATAATCCGACCAGATGTAGTAAGACATCTGGCTATTTTTAGTGACTACATTGACACGCTGTTTCTTCTAGCATACTATATAGTACCGTAGTATGGATATTGGAGCATAACTTTGTTTCTGGCTTCTTCTACTTTATGTGTAACGTTACCTATACTGCCACCTTCTGCCAATATAACATAGTTTATACAGTTCATATTCACATTTTCTTTAATTTATTTAAAAATAAAAAAAAGTTTCCAGAGTTTCTATTGTTGTAATGTTTCAAAAGTTTTCTTCAAACTGCCTTGACAGCTCTATGGAGCTATTGTACCATGAGTTGCATTTCCCTCAGTGATATATTATTATAGTTCACTGTAAAAAATTAAAAAAAAGCCAGGTCCCTTGCACGTTTTAATGAAATAGGACCATTTATCAGTCAACAGGTGCATATTACTTCATAGAAATTTTGAATGAATGACTTGATTGACTACCAGAAACACACACACACCACTTTTTTTATATATATGTTGATGTATGTTCACCAAAGCATGAAGCTGCATTACTGTGAAAGCCTTCGATACGTTTAGAATGATATTTAGAAAATATCAGATTGAGGTTACTGCCAAAATTTAATCCTTGGTCCAGGGATCTGTTCACCAAATTTGTGCCAACTTCATTTGTAACTTTTTGAAATATCTTGGCAACACATTGCACCGACCAACTTCAGTGGCAGAGGTAATGAAAGAGTTTCAGCCAGCCGGTGTGTCACTGCAACAACACAGGGACACATGAATGGCTCTGTCACAAAAACACTTGTGCACACACACACACACACACATCATGAATGTCTTTTTTTTTTTTTTTTTACCCGTACTGTTGCAGTGGGGCAGTAAATACCAGAGCCAAACCGAGAAACTACAACACTACAAACTCTGATTAAAGCAATGAATCAAATCCTACCAATGAGTCTGGTGCATGCAATCAAGACAAAACAGCAAGGGAGGAATTCATCTCATGATATCTTCACATAACCATCATGCCAGAGTGCAACGGTTCTACTCAAACTATTGCAAAATGTATGAGAACGTGCTTCCGTTCATGTAACAACAATTTGCTGTCGTGTAAAGTGAGCGTGTTGTGAAAATAAGTTAGTTTTCCAATAAATTTGAGGCAAAGTAAATTTAGAGAGACAGCAAATGCCGTTGGAGTCAACGTGATATTGCTGTCTTTCCAATTGAAAGATCATAGCACTCGAAATAACCCAGCGTAAAGGCATTTTTCCATTTCTCTTGCTCTTGTGTGTGTTCAGACTAAAGCAGCTTTATTTTACACTTTTGAAGTCATGTTATTTCAGCCCAGGTGATTGCAGCACATTTAATTTAGACTGAATTTCTTTTTATCGTTTCAAAAGTTTCCTTTAAATAACCTTGACACCCATATAGGAAAACATAGCTGTTGTTTGCTGACCTTTACTTGACGGTGGCTGACTTCTGTTACCGAGCAGAAGAGTGGAAAAGACAAGCAAAGCAAAATCTCCGAAGCGAGTGGAGAGTTTTCAGGCGCCATAATCGTACGGGTAAAAGATTTGTTTTTTCTGCACTTTGTTGTAGGATACTTAATTAACCAGTATTCAAGGCCTTGTAAATACATATGTGGAGAGAAACGATGAATTAGTAATGAGCTTTCCTATCCCCATGGCTCTCCAGCGTTGGAGGAAAGAGGCAGAAAGTCTGGAAGCGACAGAGAAAAAGCGAGTGGATAGTGAGGAGAGACAGATAAGAGAGAGAGGAGCAATGGAGACACAGAGACAGAAAGAGTACTTCATTAAAGTGGCATTCATTACCAGACCCTGTTTATACTGTCCTCTCTGTCTCTACGTCCTCATCCTTCATTTCTCCCATTTCCTCTCCTCCTCCGTTTTCTTTATGCCTTCCTTGATGCTCCATCTCCTTCTCTTTATCACCTTTCCCTTTCCTTTTGAGGCTATCTGTCATTTCCCTGTGGCCCTGCTTTGTCATATTTCCCTCACTTCTCCTTTTTTTTTTTATCTATGTCATTAGACTGCTGTATGAACAACTGCAGTGGCCTTTTGGAACAGAGAGGGGAGACAATGAAACTAGACTAGTGTAGTTTTTTTCCTACTCAAAATAGCCCCCTGGAGGCCAAACAACTCGCTCTAACCTACACCGCCTGGCCCAATTTTTGAGTCCACTCACCTGTTAATTGGGGTTTTTCCTCACACTGGAGCAGACTGAGGAGAGCTAAACCTGGAACACTTGGTTGTTCTGTCCCAGCGTTTCTTTGAGTTCAGCAAAAAAAAAAAAGTGTAGAAACTGGGCTAGAATCTGGGCCAGCTTACAGTAGCTGGGGCACAGATTCAGAAAATTCACACAAAGGGTACAGATGAAACCCCCTCCCAAAATGCTACACATAACCCAGTATAAATCCCTCTTTAGTGTGGCGATAATGAGCCGAAAAAAAAGTAGCGGGATAAAAGTAATTATAACTTAAATATCAGCGCTATCATTATAAGTGGCAGCCACTTATTGCTTGCCAGTTATATTTGTCATCGGGATTCATCATTTGATCTTCCTCCACGAGCCCCGGCTACATCACTCCTTATGTAACACCCCAAGCTGTTGTAAAGATGGATCCAACAAGCCACTGCTTCATCAGACCTTCAAACTGTGGCTCCCCATCCAATCACAACTGTGACTGCCAATACTACTACCCCTCATCTTCTGGTAGCTGTTCCCCTGAATAGCAATATAGCCCAGGCGAGCTCAGGACAGCTGCAGCACAGCACTTTTAATTGAAAACAATTATGGTGGGGGATCTTTGCACCAGAGGGAATGGTTAGTGTAGAGGGAGACAGATACAGGCAATTAAAGATACTTGGAAAATAAGGTACATTTGAAATGCTATTTTCCTCGCACCAGAGGCGAAGCACTGAGTGTCAAGTGTCTTCACTTTCTCCTCTTTGGCTTAATGCATGAATGGATTCAAAACATGAATATATAGTCTTTTTCACTTTTGTGATACTGCTTCAAAGAGCGAAGACAGAAATAGGAATGAGGAAGAGCCTCTGGACTGTAGGGAGTTCAGCCGCTGAAACTCTGCTCCTGCAAAGACAACTACAGCGATGGGAGGGGTGTGGGGTCAGAACTGATCCGGATTTATTGGCTCAGCTGGTCATAAAGGAGGCTTTATCCTCACATTGCATTATGCAAGCCAAGATCTCTGCTAGCTACAGGTGAAAGATGAGTGCTCTCTCAGTCGCCTCTCAGCCCTCCCTCCTTTCCTTGCCGTATATTTCTCTCTCCCAGGATGGATGAGTTTAATACTGAGGTGGTTGGAAACAAAGGCAGATTTCCTCACTCAAGCGCATTCTTTACTCTGAATTACTCGTGGAATAAAAAAAAATCGTCCTTCTCCTCGTCCTCCTCCGATTCCTTTCCCTCACCTTTTGCCTTTTCTTTCCTTCCCCTCTTTCTCCTCTGTCCGCTCTTATGCACTCTGCTCCATTACAGACGCTCCCCTGCGATTACTTGATTGCATTAAGCCATCCATAAGAGATGAACAGGTTTTGAAAGGTATCGACGGCAGCAAATATGCCTAGTCTCAAAATCTTTTCACTCATTCCTTTATGTACTCACTCAGTTGAAGCCAGATACTTGTACACATTGTACCAGCCCAGCATAGACGCCCCAGACCGGATCTGAAAATGCTTCCAAGACAGACATGAAATAATTTTCTGAAAATTCCATTTTAAGAAAAGACCAAAATAGAACTACTCCGTGGTGCGTCTGCGTCACTAACTGACGAAGCACAAACTTATCAATGAGAGTTTACAGTTTAATTGACTACATCCAGCTTCTTATTATAGTAAAATTGCAATTAAATATATACCCAGCTGTACACTCGTATGCATTATTGGTTGAGTAGTTAAATGTATCGGCGTATTTGATGGATAATCTGTTCACAAAACTCGAATCCCTCAGAATACGGTGACAGGTGGTCTCTTTGCTTGCCTTTGAAGAGACGTGGTACTGAGTCGACAAACAAGTGGCAGTGGGAGAGCAGGGCTGTGTGGGGTCGGAGGAGAGAACCATTCCAGTCTACCTCATCCAAAAAAGAGCTAGAAAAGCAATAGCAAGAGAGAAGAAGAAGAAAAAAAATGGCGAGAAAAAGCAGCTAAATAGGAGAAAAGCTGGAGCATGCTCTGCCTTTGCTCTGACCTGGTTCCAGTTAATCCGCCTACTTTACAAGATGAACATTACCTCCACACTGTATTTATAGAGCCTTTTGGTGTTTGTTTTTTCTGTAAGCTGGTGTGTATATGAATGCTATTTTTTTCCCTGTGGCCGTGACTGTAGAGTAAATGTAGTTAGTCTGTGCCATATAGGAGCAGGGGGGGTCTGATAGCCGATGTTTAAGCCACCTTTTGCAACCGGCAACAATTCTAGCTGCAAGCTGAATGTTGGAACCATTGTAGAAGCACCATATGATGCATTTTCAATTACCACTAAAGGGTTGTTCCAAGAAAGCCCTTAACTTAAATGAACTGAAAAGTCTCTCCAAAAATACAATGTCAGTAAATTTTACTCCACAATATGTCATTATTGCCAGCAAAACATATTGAGAGATGGAAGGACTTTCAACGTGTTGGCTGGACTGCCACGCGCTTTAGGACTCAATTTGAATGAGGCTGGCCCTACACACAGCAGTGGTGCCAATACAGAAGGCTCTGAAATAAAACACAGGGTCGTTTGGTTGAACTTGACTCAAATTTTGCAGCATAGCAATGCCATATGACACACTCGCCCTGGTCAACAGACATGGAAGAAAGTGCAGTGATAACCCTCTCAAGTTGGACGATGCTGGCATCAGTGTATTCGGGGTGACGTACGTTCTGAACTTTCACCGTGAAAAGTTTAGGCAATATTAGTCCACGTGCCGTCGCCGTGCCCTCCATGAGGCGTTCTGATTTTTATTTCCAGTTTGTTTGTACTGCTGCCCGTGCCGGTGATTTAACAAGTATTGTAAGTAGTTGCCAGATTCAGCACAAAAAAAATAACACTGTACCAAAGGCTCTTGGGAGTAGGCCCTCCTCATTTTCTCTTTGCCCACCCACAATGGTTTCTGGCAGTGCTACTGCTGGCAACTAAAAGATGACTGATGTTTCCAATGCTCGGATTTGGCAACTCGGAGCACTCCGTTAAAGCAGATCATGGAGGGATTACTGTTTTGAGCAAGACTAGCCATTTAAGCAGCTCTGAGAGGTTATACATCGGCAGAGCTAAATGCTAACGTCAGCATGTTAATGATTACTAATTAGCGTGAAGCGAAAATTGCAGATGGTTGACGAGAATGTCACGAATATCGGAGGTTTTTTTGGTCACAAATCAATGTAGAATAAATTAACAGTTTGATCCGATGATTGTGCTGGATGGAAAATGAAGTTTTAGCGTCCAGCCTGAGGCAGAGATGAATGTGAGAACCAGTCGTTTTAGACATTCCGCTGAAAAATACAAAGAATTTGTAGTATTTAAGTATTTAAAAAGTCGGACTTGTCATTTTACTTTATTTTTCCAAAGTTAGGGAAGTGATTGGTTTCTGATGTTGGTGCTTTAGTGCATAGGCCCATGCAGTGGGAGAATGACGTAGTTACTTGACCATAGTTTTAAAAAAAAAAAACTGCAATTACTTTAAAATATTTGGCCAAGCAATCATAAAATTCAGTTGCCCAAATTGTCATTTTGAGACACTAGCGTCATAGACACAGAACTGTGGCTACATATGCATTTTTCACTCCCACGGGAATAGGGCCAGTGAAAACACAATTTCCATTTCAGGAACAAAAACTCATTATTATTTGATAACTGGGGACTGCATTTTTCTTCTACTAAAAATGGTAACCCAGTAGATGTTTTATTTTTTTCCCCTGCACAAGCTCACCTCCAGCGAGCTCCACAGGTATACTGGATGCTATAAGGTGTGAGCAGTATACCCACACACTGTTTAAAAATAGAGAGGGCCCTGACAGTCCTACACAAACTTTCACAGGAGAGACCTCTGTGTTGAATTGGTCTCCAGCCTTATGACTCTTAACCAAAACTTCAATCGCTGCTCCCTTCTCCTCCTCTTCTCTGCTCCTCCTCTCTTTTCTTCCTCTCCTCTCTCTCCTGGGAGGGGATTTTGCTTCTATAAGTCTTCTATCACACTGAATATTTCACAAAAGCATTTTTTTCCTCCTCCCTCCTTGCACACATACACACACTTCTGACTTTCTCACGAAAGTGTTATCACTTTGATTCCCTCGCACACTTCACATCTGTTGTCTCCCATGCTTTGTCTCTGTCGTTCATTCTTCCTATCGCTTGTCATCTTTCTCTGTCTTATTTTCCCTTTTTGAATGTTCCTCTTTGTCTGGCACCAGCGTTCGCTCTTCTGTCCTACTCGCTTTGCGATCTCCTTCTCACTCGCTCTCACCCCAAACATCTTTGCTCCTTCCTTTCCCATTTTCAACACACATCTTTTACAACATCCATGCTTTTATGACTATTCCAGGAATGCATTTGAAATATATACGCCTTAAAAGGATTTATCGCTTTGTAATCAATACACTTTCTGTATGACTTCTCTTACCTTCCGGCTTCATTTATTTATAATGCAGCCTATATGAACAAAACTGATGCCGTATTTGTTGTAGAGTTAGCTCGACTATATTGCTAGAAGTTGGTTGTTTAACTTTTCTCATCATTGAGGTCATTGGGGATGACGTAACGGTCCCACAGCTGTGATAGTACACAAATGAAAGAGCTGGGATTTGCTGCACAGATTGCCACTACAGGATATGATTAGACATGCAATTTTCTCAGCTAGTGCCACTTTTCATGTACATGTAGCTACCCACATGATCTTAAACAAATCAGTGCATCATAGACCGTGCAAAGGAACAATTTGTGTGTTAAGCAGGATAAGTCTCTCTTACAACCTTCTTGTCTGTGTGTGTGTTTGCCCCGTTGATTCAGACCCCAGAGTTTTAATGACGTGGCTTTTCATCTCCAAAGTGCGATTTTTTTTTTCATCTTATGATTATTGTTAGTCAAAGCTTAGTTGCTGCCTGTGTGTTTTGCAATGCCTCCGAGGCTCTAATCCAGGAACAGAACACAATCACTTCTCAAAATACTCCAAAATGCATTTAGAAGCGTCACGTACAGAAAACAGGTGTCATTCTGACCACAAAGGCTTGCATCCCATTTCCTCTTCATCTCCTTTTCCATTCATCGTCCTCCTCTGATTGTGATGATATGCATACGAGTCAGAAATTATTTGGAATACAATGCGGATGGAGATATTTGAAGTGAAGTCCCATTAGAGGATGTGCTTAATATTTCATAGCTCGATGCTACACAGCGGCACAAAGTGCACAGGCGCCTGCAGTAGCCTCGGGCTACTGTCTACACTCACTGTGCACCTCCTGAACACGAGTTAACAAGGACACTGTTTCAATCGGTTCCAGGTTGTTTTTTGTTTTTTGTCTATTTTAGAGTAATCAAAGGCACTAAATATGCAGTATAACCGAGCAGAAACAATAGCTGAATTCGTAGTGTAATACCTTCATTGTGATATGGGATGACGTGTATTAACATTAGAACAATAATATGTTTCGTCTGCCATCTGGAGTCCCAAAATAAAAGTGAAGACACTGTCAATATTGTTCATATAGTCACTGACAATAAACTTCACGAGTCACATTATACTTTTTTTTTTACTACAACAGATGGAATATGACTATGGCTCTGTGGATAACGGTTTTGAAAGTTAGTCTCACTGATAGGATGTAGCCCTGAGTGCATCACCAACGCCAAACTGTGGTTACAAAGTTATTCTCCGGCCTGTATGTGGGGAGGAGCCATCTGGGTGTGATTACGTGGTGTTTTGTGCTGCCTACGTTTCCAAACTGGACCATGCCCAGCAGCCATATATCATCATCACCCTCTTCCTTCTTCTTTTCCATCTTTATTATCCTTTTGGGCCCTTCTCTTAACCTTCCCTCACTCTGTCTCTCCCACTCTAAGTTTCCCATGAGACCAAATGGCCTAATTTTCCTCGTTGGACTTGAGCAGGCTTGTCCTCATCACACAGAAAACATGCTCACATGCAGGGTTGCTAGTACAGTCGGTTGTAATATCTGCAGGAGTAAGGTGCAATTCTCCAAAATTATAGTTTGGTGTTTGGTCTGGCTCAGCTCTGGGTTCAGCAGCACGTACTCCAGCATCCATAGTAACTGTATGTGACACTGACTATCTGTACACCTACTCTAGCTTCGACAAGTGTAAATAATGGCAACAGCTTTGTCCTTGGTCCCTGGGATGGTGAGCCGTCTCTTTATCAGAATACAACTGTGTAGGCATGTGCTTGTGAAGGAGAAGCCTTCAGGATTCAGATTACTGCCGAGGCGATGTGGTTAAAGAGAAGAGCTCACCTCCTGCAAATTGAACCCCCCTCCCACCGAGACTCAAAGGTATCTCATGGGAGGATAATGAGCAGCCAAATTAACAGCGTTAGAGGTGGCTTCATGGTAAAAAATACACTACAAATGTATTCATCTGTTAGCCTTGGGTTAGAAGTCAATCTGGAGAGCATTAATTTCTTGTATATAAGCATCCAAAAGGTGAATTAACAACCGTTGCCAAGCGTTTAAAGGTGGAGTCTGTGATTTTGGAGAAAGATTAGTGATATTTAGTGAGTTAATGCTTTAATGGTTGACATGTGCCAGGTTTAGTCTTTTTCTCACTCTCCTCCCTCTCTCACTTTCCCCTCGCACTGTGCACGAGCGCCAACGTGGACGAGCATGACCGTGCACGGGGCACAGCGGAATAGAGCTGTGTGGATTGGAGCCACTTTGTTTACCATTTTGCAGAGCCAGGGCTGTGTAAGAACACTGGATGTTTGTTTGTTTTTCAGCGCACACAGAATCAAGAGCTAGCGGACCGTGTAACGTTCTCTGAATTTGACAAAAAAAAAGTGTATTAATATCGCTGAATCACCGTGAATGAGAGCACATCATGCAGAATACGGTACTGTCTTCTATTTTAGCATTTACTCAAGGTCAATTAAAAACAAACGCAGTGTCGGTCAAAAGTTCAGCACTTGCTATGCATTGACAAAACGGTGACTCACTTTCCGAATCCACAGGTGGATGCTGTGTGACAGGTGGTGAAAACCTCAGAGCACCAGCACACCTGATGACCTGCGCTTCCTATTTTATAACAGATGAAATAGAGTCACCATAATGGAGCACTGCTTGTATCCTTTTTTTTTTTTTTGCTTGTGCTGCGGTCGATGGAGCTGTTCCGGCTCACAACACGTTGTCTTCTGTATTCCCTGCTGAAGTTTCTCATCGACCGAGGTTTGCCTCAGTAGAGTCAATAGGAATCTCTGTACTCTTTTATGAGACAGACAGGTATACGTTGATGGACAAGCAAGAAAGAAAAGGCAAAAAATAAAGTGAACTCTTGCACTCTGTCATTCACATGCATTTGCTTTGAGCTATGACCCATATCTGGCGTTTCACTCGGCGGGCGTATAAACTGCACAAAGGGAGAGAGAGGAAAAGGAATGAAGGAAAAGTAAGGAGACGGTAGCTTTGGTAAGTGGTTAGGAAGCAGTACTACGGAAACTACAAATTTGAAAGCTTGCCCATGTGTTAGATTTTGTGTCTTTTGTTTCACCCCGACTTGCTCGATGTGTTATGTGTTTACGTCTGTGTGTGTGTGTGCACGCACAAACTGAGGTGTGGATCGAGCCTTTCAATTGAAGTCTGAGTTTTTGGAGAGGCACTTTGTGTGGTGTGTCTAAAGGCCATGATTGGCCACAAAAGGAATGAATTAATGCAGTCGTGATCAATGGACAACCGCATTCAAGTGTGCATGGACACACGCACACACACACAAATGAATGCTGGGAAAGGAGGTCTACAGTTTAATTTATTCCCCTGAGAATAAAAATGAGTCCAGTGGCTAAACACATGTGCATTTGTGTATGTGTGAGTGTGTGTGTGTGTGTGTGTGTGTGTGTGTAGGTGGCTCGTGGGTAGATACATTAGTGGGTCTGGATGTGTTGAAGAGAGATTGGATCAGGGGTGTGTGTTTGTGTGTGTGTGACAGAGAGAGAAAGAGAGGTCTCTCTTCACATAAGTGTCTCTCGAGCATCCAAAAGTGGATTAAGTGTAACCAAAAGTGCCCCCCAACACACACACACACACAGAAATTAAGTTGGTTGATGAAAGTAGCATCAGCTCATGGACCCAAAGGGAGCTGCATTTTGAGTCATTGATACCGTGCGTGCTTTCTGGGTTGTTTCTCTCCGTCAGCTCCCCCAGGTTACAAACGCACATGCATATTACACACTTAGACCCACATGGAGAGGCAGGCATCAGCCATCAGCCGTTCGCGCTTCCCCCTCAGAGTATTACAGCATCCTCCGAACGAACTCAAACTTCTGAAACACGAGCAACATTTCCGCCTTCTCTCGGTCCTTTCGTCTAATCTCTCATGTCTGCTGAAAGCGTTTATCTTGCACTCCGCAAGGTGTGCGTGTGGTGGAGCTAAGAGTGGGATGTTTAATTCAGCGGTTTTTATGTTTGACACGTGAGCCATGTGCGACGTGGTCATGTCTGCCTGGCATGGCAATTTTTTCTGCACCACAAACTTTTCTCATGAAGCCTAATTTTCCCATCCTGCATGCATGAGTGAAGCCTGAAATACAGTCCTTGTGTTGCTTTTTGTTTTTTTTATTGTTGTTCTTGTTTGACTTATGAATTTGTTCTAAATACAATATTTATTCACGACGAGGAGATATAAAAGCAAAGTTCTTCTGGTCTCATTTAAAAGTGCTTCTTAGACAGAAATATGGATGAGATGTACAAAGAGCAAGCATGGTCAAGGGTTTGCTATAGGTATAGCTGTACAACAACTACTAACAAAACATTTAAAACATGTGTGGGACTGTACAAATGCAAAAGGGCTGCCTTGCCATAACAGTGGCAGTTTCTAACTTGAACAGTTATCCAATCACAGGAACGGAAACTCATCCACTCACCAGCAAAATAAGAGATCACAGTGAAAAGGTGGGTCCTTAGCATTGCTTTACGCAGACATATTTTTCAACCTCATCCTAACAGAGCCAGAGCATCTTATATTCATCATGCTTAGATACATCAGGATTGTCTGAGAGATACTTTTCCTTATTATGGCACAAGGTCGGCGATTTCAAAGCAACGAAAAACCCACCGGAAGAGAATTTTGTAGACATCCCAATTTCCAAGGACAGAAATGCCAGATTAGTGGGCACACCAGACAAAATCTTTTGAAAGAAAATGTGCTCTCTGTTTAAAACAAACACTAAAAAAAGTAGGCTGAAGCAGGAAGTTGTGCTGGTGTGATGCTGCTTCCGTCAGTGCCATTTGTGATAAAATAGCAATGCATTAGAGCACTTGATGGCTTCAAAATAATGGTGTGTATGGATTATTGATTTAATTAAATTCACTGTTGTACATTGGCAATATTGACTCTCTGTCCTAATGCCACAAAGAAACACACTTTCCCAAAGTCATAGTTTATACTAACTTAGTTCATATGGGAATGTATAGAAAACAGGACAATAGCCTCACTGTTTCAATGGAAACACCTTTCTTGTAACTGGAAAGCAAACATTATGCACACCTTATGTAAGATATCCATATTATGCATCTTATACTGTGCATCAGTAAGACAAAACTTGAGGTGAACCCTTTAGCAAACCCACAAACTAGAGCCTCAAATCTACATCTCTGTGAGACTTGAAAAGATCTGAACTTTTATAAATGTAGGATTTGCTTTGATAATAAAGCAAGCAAATAGCTGACCAGTCGGTTGTGATGACCAAATGTAATCAAGTGCTACACTCACAAGCTGATAAACAGACTTTCAGCCATGGTTGGCTACGCAGTTGGTCCATCTCTGAAATATACTAGCTATGGATTGCTAAATACAAATTAAAAGGTGTATCTTCTGGCTAAGTACAATGCAGGTTTAATGTTTGTTTGTAATATTAGTAAGTATGGCTTTAGTTGTAAATTGTAAACAGTTTAAAAAGTATTTGAATCACTTTTAAACTCTATACATGTGAATACTCCAGACTTTTTGAAACAACCAATGGGTCATTCAAACAAATCTCATCCTCCAGCACCTTAAATTCCTCATTACCATGAGGTTTCACACCTTTAATAAGATTAGCAGTGTTTTTGCATTTGTTTTTACCGCGCCGGATATAAAGTGTCATAAATTAAGTCAGACAAGGCGGTACAACGTGCACAAAATCACATTATGGTGTGATTAAAAGGAGGGGGTGAGCACACTTGTGCCTTTGTTTGTTCATTTTTTATTTTCTTTTTTTACAGTTAGTCTCTAATGAAAGAGAAATGCTATAAACATGTAAATGCACCGCCATGTTTTATGCAAAAGATTTGTGTAATATATTTATGATCGTCTCACTTTTCCCTTGCTAATAATCCTCTGCTCACCTCCCTGTCACTCGCTCCCTCTCTCTTGCTTACCGACACATGGAGCTCTGATTTCCTCTTGTGATTTTATGTTCCACTCCAGAGGAAGTGTTGCTTCTCGCCTCAATCTCTGTGATTTTGTACGTCGGAGTGTGTTTCCGCCTGACCCGCATCCACCTTTTCCGATTTAGACGGAACATTACTTACACAAACGCACCCATAATCACAAAACATTATCTCTGTCCATCATTCTATGTCATATACATGCGGTGTTTGTGTGTGTGTACATCTTGATGCCTGCGGGTCCTGCTTCAGGCTATTCTGGTGTCAGAGAGAGCGAGCCTGCCAGCCAGATATTGCATCATTCTGCGTAAGCTACAGGCAAACACGCGCACACAAACACACACGGACGCACTTTTGTCAAAAGACACTCTGTGGCCCTTCTCCCCGAGGATGCACTCTGTGTGCAAGACCTGCACAGATCCACTCCCTTAATGAGGTGGACAGGAAACAGTGGATGGGCAGAGAGGGAGAAGGAGGCGGGGGGAGGGAATTAAAGGTGAGGAAGGATGTATTTCTGACAGTCGCGTATGGTCTGGTAACCGATGAATCCCATTATTCAGACTAAGACAATGTTGTACGTATCTATATATTCATATGCTGTGTGTGTATGTGAGGAGTGTGTCTGTGTGTAAATACGTGGATTTCATACGTGTCTGCATTTGGAAACTGGTTTCTCTCCTGCGCTCTCTCTCTCTCTCGCAGATGTGATGAATTTTCATTAAAGCGTTTCCTTATTAAGCCCGTTTCTGGCCTTGCGTATGCCTCGCAGTCGCGCACACGAACACACTTAACTGTCTCTCTCCCTTACACACACACACAAACGCGTCACAAACACACATGCACAAGCCTTAGATAAGAGCCACTCTGTGAGCAATAAGGGAATTAGTGTTTATAACAAGCTGGAAGAAGACCCCATACTGGGAACTCGGTGGAGGAAACAAATGGAATGGGTACTGACGCAACATCACACACGCACAAACACACTAGGCATTATATGGCATCTGGACATGCATAACTCCTAATACTTAAAGTTTTGTGTGTGTGTGTGTGTATTGGTGGATTTACAATGATAATCCATTCACCCTCTCTCTCACTCTTGTATCCTGTACTACACTTGATTTTATCAAGCTCAGTAATTCTGATAATTGGCCCTTCATTTGCGTCTCCTTTTCATCTCTTTCGTTTCTTCTCTCCCGTGTACTCTGCCATGTCCTCACAACTCTCCTATTTGTCCCACTTTCATGTTGCAGCATCCTGATAAGGCCTGGGACTAACCTCAGGCTGCTGCGTGCTCCGTTCAATGTGGAGCACACACAATCGTCTGCTCAGGCAATGAGTTCAGTAGGAACCTGGTGCGCTGATTTTCCGTTTTAATGCCATTATAGTCTTACTGGAAATATGTTTCGTAGGCCAAAATTGTATTAATGATGATACGAAAGTGCTCTCAGCTCTGTCTGGGATGTTTCTCGTATTATTATTTCCTAATTACAACCCTGTGCAATTCTTACATAATCTTGAATGAAATTTTCCCTTAATGATTGTAAACCATCAGCACTCCAGATGTTCCGTAAACAAATCATTTCTCGGCATGTTTTTTTTTCTATGTGTTAAGTCAACTAAATCACGGGATGTCTTGACTGATCAATAAAGAACAGACTGCAGCTGTCATGTCTTGTTATGTACAGATGAAGAGGCGCACACAAGAAATACACAAATGAATATCAAGGTGAGAGCATGCGTGATAATCATTGCTAATCTTATTAAAAGTGTGAAGCTTGATGGTAATGGTGGGTAATTACCCATTTGAGAGCTTTTGGGACACAGAAAATTTCCTTCTGTAATATGGTGTGCATGCGCGAGGGTCCCTGATTTAATTGTCCAAACACGCCAATATGGTTGGATTAGCGGTTGTAAAGCACAGGAATGGCGTACAAATCCACACTCTTCCTCTATTCCAATTAGTGTAACAGTTAAAACATCAGGGGTTGCCACATCAGTAGTAACCCCTGATGTTCTTCTTCCTTTCCTCGGTCAGGAGTCGCTATGATTAAACCTTTCGACGCGGAGGTCGGCTGGGTCAGGGATGGGTAAGAGCAAAAATGGTGACATGAAAGCAACGCAGGGGCAAGGAGAGGCGCACGAGTGAGAAGAGAAAGCAGAGAAGGCAGGGAAGGACAAAGACGGCTTTCAAATGAAATGATCTTGGTGTCTGGTTAGGGGATTTATTCCTGTAGGAAGACACACCTGTCTCCGCTGCCATGATAAAGGCATTTCAAGCACTAATGAGGGACCGATATATGCAGTGGTGCTTCTCTTCCACGTAAGGACAGTCATGAAGTGCACTGAACTGTATAACATGTCTCTGTGCATGTGTGCAGCTCAGGTGGTTAGTGCTCACATGCAGCCTGACATGCCATCTCTTGCTCACACAGACAGAAGTAACTCTTCTCCTCAGGCAAACATTGACACAGTTGTTAATATACTTTCCAAACACACACTCACACCTCTTGGCATCATCTGTTATCATACCGTGGATCTAGTGTCACCTCCTGACTAAACAAGAGCGGCATAATCACGTGTGTGTGTGTGCGGATATCAGGATTTGCGGCGATGCTGATAATGACGGCGCCGTTGATTCAGAAGCTTTGCTGTGCAGCATCTGTCTGGAAATGACAAGGACACACTGACACAACTAACCGCTTGACTGACAGCACAAAAAAGACTCGAGCAGCCTCACACAGCAGCGGGTGAAATATTTACATAGCATGCATTTGCAATCATTCGCAGCTTTCTGAAATGGAGGCACATCAAATGCTAAGCTAGTCACAGCAGCTTGTCACACAAGACCTACCGTAACACTGCTTTTTGTCAATATGTCATTCTGTTTGCGTTCAGCTATGAGCTGCAAAATGCAGATATACAGATAAGAAACGAAGGTTATTTTTCTTTCCTTTTTTTTTTCCCTCCCCCTAAGAGTTGGACCGAGCACAGGCTTAATAGGATAGGCTGGCTAAAGAGATGAATGCCAGTAAATAGCAGATTTTCTTAGAATAACCTTGACGCCAAGAGCCTCTGAAACACTTCCCCTCTGAGCTGATAAAAAGATATTTTATTCCATTTGATTCATTTTTGAGCTTTTGCTGCAGCCTAAGCACAACACTTGTGAACAAGCACACAGACACCCACAGATGCAGAGACGCGCACAAACAATTTGAATTAAGGTGCCGAAGATAAAGTGTGATGTCTCGGATAGCTCGGTGCGCTTTCACACCTGAGTTTGTGCGCGCCTGTGTGTGCTAATGGGTGTGCCTTTCAAAGCCACGAGCAAAATGTGCAGCGAGCGACATCGTTTTCCTCGGTCTTCGTACTGCATTCCCTACATTCCTACTCCTTATGTAAAACAGCGCACACAGGTATCGAATTTAAAAGACAAACTTAAACAAATGAATATCCATATAATCCCTTTTTTTCAGCTGTGTATCATGTCAGTTATTTTAAGCTCTTTTTTGCAGTCAGGTGCAATGTGAGCATCTAGGTGTGATACTTTATAGGATCTAATGAGTTCCACAATAAGTAAACAAACATGTGGTACCGACACACTGACGTTTGACATCCATCACACATATTAATCATAATGGGATGACAAAAATGCAGAAATTAATTTTCTGAATGTTGTCACAAACCCTCCTCACCTACAGTGCATCCTTTAAACAATCCCAGATTTCAGCTGAATGATAGAAATCTTACAACTATTCAGTCTTTGATCAAATAAACAAAGTATGGAGAGAGCCCCAATGGACTGCTTTGCAAATGACAAGATACAGGTTTGTCTTGAAATGATAAATTTGACTAAGCACTGTACTGCTAAGCTCATACGAGACTCCAGTATGCAGCCTGACTGCATCATTTCAGAAAATGTCGTGTTCACATTCCAGTTAAGAGGTCAGCTGGTGACAATATCACCGCGTACCCATCAGAGTGGTGTAAAACAGCTACACAAACATGACACTGGATGCTCAGTCATCCTGTACGAACACGTGGGAAGCTGTCGACTGCACCTTTAAAACAAACAAGTAAACAACGACAGCACATAGAATCCATAAGCACAACATTTTAAATTTAAACTGTGAAAATTCCTGCTATACTGAAATGTCAAAGCACACAAAACACGGTCCGGTTCAAAGTAGGTGCAAAGTAACACCTACTGCTGGGAGATCAGTGATGGCTGAAACGTTGTATTGCGCTGCAGTACTTACTATCTAACACTAATATTGTTGCGCATGCCAAAATCTGGCCGATATTCAGGATGTGTGCAGTGAGTTTGTGTAGCAGAGAGTCTGCTCCGTCAGCATGCCTTCGAGTGCTTTACGACATTGGGGACAGCCTTTCATACCCTCATCAAACACAATGAGTCACACAATGCATTATCACACAAAGCCTGTTAACACACACTCACTTGCACCCACATGTACACACACACACACACACCTGTGCAAACATTCAGTCGCACATAGTTGCGAAGCTGTGAGGTTGATAGGTACTCTCAATCTGCCTCTGCAGTTCTGTGTTTTACACTTTGTTCTGTTCTCATGTACACTATTCTCTCCATCCACCTTTTCACTTAGTCACCGTGTGTGCTCTTCTCCTTGCCTTTCTGTTCCCGTCTTTTCTCACCTCTTTTCTCCTCATCTCCCATCTTTTCCACTCCTTCCCCCTCTCATCTCCTTTCTTCTCAAATCCTCCCATATCTCCTCCTACTCTTCGTCAAACTTCAAGGCCCGTACTGACTCAGTATTCTGCAGGTACGATGTGTTTTTTTATGGCATCTGAGGTTTTTTTTGTTTTTTTTGTTGGAGAAACAATCTCCGTTGGCACAAGTAGAGAAAAAAGGCAAACTGTAGCTCTACAAGAAAGGACAGACAACAAACTGATTAACGCTCTTCGTACCTAAAACACGGGCGGTTGTCGACTATTCCTTATGAAGACGTCCACCTTTCAAGCCTTCTGGGAGTTCGTATTTGACGGAGAGGAACCTATAACGACTGCAGATAAAACAGGAGGGAAAGTTTGGAGAGAGTTGATTCCGGTGTGAGGGCTGAAGCTGATTTTTAAGTAGCTCCAGCAAGCACCTCGTGTTGTTTGTTTGTTTGAAGAAACAGCTGTTTTGAAGACATCGCACTTCAAAATCAGACTTGAAGAGCAGGCAAACACCAAAAAAAAAAATTATTTAAAAGTTAGTATCTCAAAAGTTACTGGCGAGCCTGTTCGGTGACCCTAACTGACAAAATGACATTTTGTGCTCGGTAGTTGTTACTTTATTTCAGTGGGTACACTTTGTTCCCACAGGGATTGATGCGCTCCGATCACATCAAGCCCAGCTTCACCTTCACTGTCCTGGACCTTGTCATGGGAATGTTGTCGTTCTTACGTAATCTTCTGGCAAAAGTGGGCCTTTCCAATCCACCGCTGAATTCCCCACCACACCATCGCAGCGGGGGCATTTGCACTCACACAAGGACGCGCGTATGGGAACACATGTACACGCCAGCACGCGCCCTTCTGCTCAAACTCATATCTGCACATGTGGCGTCGACCTTTGCATTTGCTCAGACGCATGCTCATATATGCATGCGCGCACACACATGCAATCACACAGTGTATCCATGCACTCTGGATTAGGGGTACAGATTAGAGATTAGGGCCAGCACTGGGATTACACAGTACTCTCCGGCCCCTCCTCCACTGTCGGCCAGAAGCACCTCTGGCCCTACCATCTACAGCGGCGGTGCTACGCTCACACACTCCCACATTCACACACAAAACGAGGATTTTACATCGCTGATACATTCCTTAATCCTAAATTAGCACTCGCGCAATATCTTTACCTCTGAGGATTTCTCTTGTCTTTCTGTTCTTAGTCCTTAATTCATATTCTCTATTTTTCTCAGTTCCCTTTCTGCCTCGCTTACACACAGCACACGCATGTCCTCAAAGCGTTGCTAGCTCTCTCTAGAATCGCTCACATTAATCAGAGTTCCCTCTCAAATGCCCCATTCCCTCTTATCGCATCATTTCTTAACTTTGGGCAGACTTCTCTTGATGTGGCCCCGAGCCCCACAGAGGCAGAAGATAAACTTTGCGATAGAAATGAAATGTCCAACAGGAAATGGTTAAGTCAGGCGTTAAGAGGAGGAGAAGGACACTGAGGATGGATGAGCGAAGCTTCCAGGGAATCTGTCTCCTACAGTGGAAGGAGTGTTTAAAAGATGTGGGTGAGGATTGCCTGAGGACTGTGGTGAGATGCTATATTGATTGCTGATTCACTTTCTAGAACCTTGATTTTCTACCTGGGCGTTTGGGACCTCCTGTGGGGGTCACACGCTATTTTCGGGTGGAATGCGATTGTGAAATACATACATATAAGGGAAAAGCATCCCCCATTCCAATGATTACAAACAGTGTATTTACAGCGCATGCAGTGCTAGAAGTGGGAGTTACTGTGAGGTGAAATGAGAAATTTCAAGTGAGTGACGGCAAGTTTAAAAGGTCACAAACTACTGATCTAGATCAGAAGATGAATTAAAAACTAACACACACACACACACAGGCTGCCGAAATAAATAAAAAAAATCTATGTCATTAAAACTGTGTTGTCAGTGTTATTCAGGACTGCAGTGATTGCGAAAGAAGCCAGCTGCTTTAGGGACGCAGGGACGCTGCCCTTTAAAAACAAAATTTGACTTGAACTTGACAGACGTTGCACAGAATCTGTAGACTTTAGCAGAGTAGAGAGAGAAGCTTACTGGGTAGCTTAGTATCTGTTGACAACACTGGCACGCAACCAGGCTGCCAGAAGCACTAGTATCCAGATTCGTTCAGAAATTGCCTCAGCTGTTTATGCGGTTCTCCAACTTAGAGTATATATTTTCTGGAGTAATAGTAATATCACTCCCGAGGCATCGTCAACCACTGGAGGCTTTCATAACATTTCATCACTAACTAGTCCTCTTTAACATGCGAGCCCATGCTTCTCTGCAATCCCTTTATCTGTCTGTTACCTAAAGATGTCATCGAAACCATTTATATTTTTGTTTCTGCCGTGCAACACAATGATTGAGATGTCTTTCTCTTCATTTGTTAGGTGAATGCCGTCATGCCATTTGGGTGCCTTGCCCTGCGAGATGGGCGGACTTACGATAGCATGTCTGATGTCACGGACAAATATGAGATTGGACAAGTCCTCCGAGCGTAAGTCCCATAAAGCTTTATGCGTGGATTTCTGTTCCCTTATTCCCTACTCTCCCATGTCGAATTTATGGGCACATTTCAGTAATGCCAAATAGTTTTTATTCCCCTCATGAATTATTTCAAATTGAACGTTTTCACTGCAGATTTGCTTTGGCATTTCAAACACTTTCACTGCGGGAGTGACAGAAGGTAATAGCATGAGGCTAGCGTGTAACAGACTAGAGACACATTTTTTTCAGTTGCAGCCAACCAATTGTCAGAACATTTTTGATCATGACAGTTCATTAAACACACACATTGTTCAAAGTCTATAATTTATTCAGTCTAAATGTTTTCTGACATGCCTGGAAAGAAATATATTTGGACAGATTTTCAAAGATCTGTGAAAATCACCCTGCTGCTTAACTGGCTGAAAACTATCCATTTTCTCCTCCGGCACACCTCGCCTTGACACACTGAAAACGCACACATATGGACACACAAATACCAATCAGGGTAAGAGGCCATATGGCAACATCAACATCTGGCCTCAGAGATTTCTGCTCATCTTTTATATAACACGCACACACAGGGACACACAAACTTAAAAACACATTAAGTCAGAATTAAGTTCAAGCTCGTCTTTGTCGCAGTTTATTAGAACAAGACAGTAAAAGGTGTTCCTTTTTTTGTATTCTGAATGCACCTTTACACGAGGTTAAATGGATGTATTATTATCTGTTTATTAGAATCATTTCATGTGAAAATAAAAGCAAGCAAGAAAAGAAACGAGAACAGGAAAATTTACTGCGATGCGATGTATTAGATATTAAAGATTCAGTATGAAACATTGCAGTTTAATTTTGCATCACACTGCCTTTTAAAATCCATTTGTGTGAAGTGCTGTAAGCCCCAAAGGCTCAAAACCTGCTCAGCTGATGGCAACAATAGACCCTTTTCAGACACTTTATTTACAACCCTTTTATTCTACCCTACGACTCATCTCCCAATTAAATTCTTTTACCGTATTTCACCAAAACAGCCAGTGCACTTTGTCTCCCTAATTTGAATGTCGTGCTTTGTCTCTTTCGGTCCCTATTCTCAGATGTGATGAGCAACAGCCAAAGACATTTTTACGTGCTCTAACTCTGGCCACAACTTTCATCCTTTTTTCCAGCATTATATTTAAATGTTCTGCCTCTCTCAGCTTGTCTGTCTTTCTGTCTCTTTTTTTCTTTTCTAACTGCGTAGGAAGGAGTTCTGCGAGCTGTGCCTGGCTAAGGACAGACAAACAGACAAGGTGTTTGTCTGCAAGAAATTCCTCAAGAAAGACGGCAGGAAAGTCCGCAAGGCTGCCAAGAACGAAATCATGATCCTGAAACTGTACGCAATCAGTCTGTGAACAGATGGATGTGTGCTTGAAGCAGTGGAGAAAGGCGTAGAGAAGGAGAATGAGAGAATGTTTGGTTATTGGAGATTTCAAATAACACGAATCATGCGTTAGCGCTGGTTAAGAAGGTGTTTGTAACTTCTGCTTTGCACTGTCTTCAAGAGATCTACCATTCTTAGAAGAGTCACAGTTTTTCTTGAGTATAAGATTTCTTTAAAGCCAGAAGAGAGATTTGTCAGCACCCTTCACTTGTATGTGAGACCCTACAGTGTGTGACTCCTTCTTTTTTTGGTTGTTCCAGGGTCAACCATCCAAACATCCTTCAGCTGATAGATACATTTGAGACTCGGAAAGAATACTTCATCATCCAGGAACTGTGAGTGTTTCTTTTACCTTTCTTCATTCTTTGGTTTTCTTTCGTAAACATTCTTGACTATGTGTATTTAAGTGTGTGTGTCCTGTTTGTGCTTTCTTTTGGCCAAACACACACACACACATACACACACACACACACAGATCTCCATCAGCTCGAGGGTAGGGGCTGAGTCTCTCCACTTATTACTGTGTGCTCAGTTGCTCCCCTCAGCAACAGGGGAAGGTGTTAGATTTGATGAGATATTTGCTCTTAGTAACACTCAACATTACGCTGTGCTCCTGAAGCACTGCTTTGCTACGCCGGAGTCTCTACGGAGAGCTTGGATCGATACACAAGAACCCACCCGGTCTGCATCACTTGTGACTTGTGCATTTCAACATTTCCACATTCATTTGAAAGCAATAACAGCGGCCCAAGCTGAGTGGACAAAGTATTTCTGTTGTGGTATTGACGTATATAGAGAGACAAACTGCGCTCAAAGGGGATGCAGTCATTCCCGTGTGCACGGGCCTCTTTATGTATAGCTCACATATTGCCCCCGATAGTGCTGAGGGCAATATGCGATGATCACTTCCATCATTTATCTCCACAGTTAACCAAGTCTTTCAGAGTAATGACCGATACAGTAAGTTTTAATTGCTCAACGTTGCTAGCTTTAGGCCAGCAGAAGCAAAGCACTTAGCCTTACTAATGGACACGATAACTGAATTACGAAAAAGCTTAAAGTGATTTACAGTGTTGACAACGAGCGTATCTGGCATCGTGTGTACTGATGTTTCCATCTGCGTGCACGCAGCGCCACGGGAGGAGATGTATTCGACTGGATTCTGGACCAAGGGAATTACACTGAAAGAGATGCTTCCAATGTCATCAGACAAGTCCTTGAAGCTGTGGCGTACTTGCACTCCCTCAACATAGTTCACAGGAACCTGAAGGTACCGTCTACTTGCCTCTCCCTACGTTACTGGTGTGTATGTGTGTGCTGAGTGCCATTACAGTAAAAAAAAAAAAGATGTAAATATACTGATGACTTCCCATAAAAAACACAAGCAGAAAACAAAAAACTTCATGGAGTGAGTGGACCTCCACACCATCACACCCCAGGAAGCAATATTCAGTATTTAGTCAACTGAATGTCTGTGGAGACGCATAAAAGCACTGCTCTGCCGTCTCAGTTTAATGACTGAACATTTGATGACATTTTTATCATGGGAGTAAACACTGTCTTTATAGCTTAACGCAATCTCTCGTGATCCGCACACACACACATGCAGATGGATTCATATCTTTAGCCCTCATTATCAGGCCATTAAGTTGGAACAGCAGCATCTAGTGAGGTTCAGACTCCCCCTACTGGTAAAAGTGTGAGCCTATATGGTTTGGACTCATGTATCCTGTAAGCCTATGAAACTGAATCAAAATGACATATTTAGATGAGCTGCGAAAAAATGATTAATTCCTAAAGAGCAGTCAAGAGGCTTTCTATCATCTGGTAGTTTCTTGTTATTCTTTTGCCTCACATTTTCTTCTTTCTTTGTCCAAAAACAGTACTAGTATGTGATTATTTGTAACATATTGCAGTATTCATGCTGTAGTGTTAAATCTGACAGCTCGTCTATGTCGGTGTTGCAGACAGTTTGTACAGGACTTGATGTCGTCTTGATTTAAACATGCCTGACATGTAAAACCTAGATCGCAAATTAATTTAGTCTCAGTCCCCTTTTAAGATCACAGCACAAAACTACAACTCAATAGAGCAAAGTGACTGTACAGTTTAACCTCATTGTGCAACTAATAAATGTGTAAACTGATGTAAATCATGTGAAAAGCAAGTATTTCACTTGGGAGTTGTTGACATTTTTTGACATATTTGGACATGCAAACACTATATTCTCTTTCATACACTGCCTACAGATTTGGATGGTGTAAAAATATGCTTTTTTGTTCAACAAAATGTTCAATAGGTACTGTACTTTTGGGGGGGAAGGAAGTACAGGCTCTGCCAAAAAAGCTCGTATTGCCCCCTTTAGCAGAGATATTTATTTCTAACAATCTTCAATGCAAAAATCCTTTAGTTGCAAGATGTTGCATGTACTGCACATTCAAATTCCTACAAAACATTTCTATGGGATTCAAATCTCGTCAAAATCTTTAACTATCCCACTCTATAGCTCTTCATTTCTTCTTTCTGAGACATTTCTTGGTGGATTTGTCAGTTTGATTAGAATCAACATCCCTTTGAAAGGTACAGCTTCAACTTTTTTTTAGACAGAATCCCTCACCTTATCTTCAAGCAGTCTCTAATATGATGCATAATTTAGACAGTGAAGCAACTGCTAACCACAACATTTCTGCCGCTGTGCTTCACAGCTGGTATGAGGTTCTTCTCCTGAAAAGCTGTCTTTGGTCTGAACCATGCGACATGTCCACTGCTACTGTATCAAAACAACTGTATTATTGCTTCATCTGTCCAGAGCACGTTATTCCAGAAGTCCAGGTTTTTCCTTGTATATGTACTGACACGCTTTAGTTTTGCTGCAGTTTTCTTTCTGAACAGCTTCTTCCTGGCATGCAGGTCAAATTTGTGCAATTTCTTTCTAATTGCACACACGTGCACTTTGACACCAAACAGCTGCAGAATTACCTAAAGATCCTGTGATGAAACTTGGGGTTTTTTTTTTAGACTTCTTTCTGCATCACATGGTCTGCTCGTGCGCTTGCTGGGTTGGCCAGGCTTGCACAAATTGGCAGTCAAATGAAATCTACACCCCTTGTAGATGATTTTCTACAAGTGGAATGATTTACTGCAAACAATTTGGAGAACTTTTTACATCTCTTTCCAAACTCATAGGCATCCAAAACTTTTTTTTTTTTTTTTGATGGACGTAGAGAGCTCTTTGGATCTTGGCATGTTGACACCAAACACTTTAACTGCAAAGAAAATACCAGATCCTGCATGTCAGAGGTTTCATTAAGACAGCTTCCATGTATGTAGGAGTGGACTTACTTTTCCATGTGACTCATCTGTTTTTTAATTAATGAAAATGATCACAAAGTGTCAATTTTCTGCGTGTTTTTCGTGACTATGTTACCCTTCATCTGTCGGCACCGTTTCCGTTTCAAATGTTTGCTTATCCAAATATGTCAAAAGGTCAGCAATTTCCTTGCTTACTTTTTCACAGAACTTTATGTAAAATGTGTGCAATAATGTCCTCAGGATCATAAAAACATTGTGTAAAAGTGACAGTCGAACAGTAAACTTGGAGCACATCAGGCCATTGTCACCTGCACCCGAACAAGCAACAATCAAGACTAATCATCACTTTTACCCAGAGGATTTAAGAGTATGATGGTATTGAAGACAAACCAACTTCTAACCTGGTTAGATTGTCCCAAGGGAGGGTTTAAACTCTCTATACAGACAGGGAGAAAACTCTAAAATGACCTTGACAGAAAATGTGAGACATGGCTCCTTAACAATGCATTTCTTTCTGTTTTTGCCAAATGTAGTAACAGAAAAGGTAGTGTCTAACGATACTATGGAGTTACAGTAGTGTTGTAAAAGAGTTATTTTGCCACACACCAAACCGGTCTGAAGGATGTGCACTTGCTGCAGATCTGACTACCTGTTCAAATATGTACTGTGAAAGGTTTGCAGCACAGAACCTGTTCAGTCCCATCATGTCTGTCTGAATAGCAGGGCTGTGTTCATTTGTGTGCAAATCCTTATTCCGTTCTTTATTTTGTTTAGCTTGAAAACCTGATGTACTACACAGAAAACAACCATAACAAAGTAGTTCTGCGAGATTTCTACCTGTCCAGATTTGAGAATGGACCAATCACAGACCCATGTGGAACTCCAGAATATCTGGGTAGGTTTCTCTCTATTTACCACTGTGTGAGGCTTTTAAAACAATATTCAACTTTACTTTTCTTTTTCTTTGTGTCTCTTACCTTTTTTTTTTTTTCTACATCTTTCCATTAGCTTTACCTTCTGTTGTGAGAATGGGCCCGGGGCATGCTTTACCTTTTTGAACTCTCTACTTTCTTGTGTTTTGATGATAATGATGATGAAGAGATAAACTCTTCTGGTCAAAAAAAACAAAAAAACAAAACAAAAACCCGAGAACCACATAAACAGAATTAAAAGCATGCAACTCCTGCCCTCCTACAGCCCCTCCTCTCTTTTCATCTCCACTCATCTTCTGTGTGCTCTCTCGCTCCTCTCTGTGTCTCTGAGGTTCATGCGGGGGCAACTTGAAGTGCAGAGCTGTACTTTGGCCCGGTTCTCTCTGGTGAAAGGCCAGGACAGTTATTCATAACGCTGAGTTGAGTAATTAAACTAATAAATAAGGAAAGAGGATGGAGGCCCTGATGGAAAAGAGATGAGGAAAAAAGAGAGTGAAAAACGGAGGTTGTCTTGGAAGGGAGGTTGTCTTCGCAGTTTATAATTATGAATGTGGTGTGATGGTTTATAAATGGCAACCCAGCACATTTAAATCTGTCTGCCACTTACACGCTCTCTGCATCTACTCCATTCTCAGCTCCCGAAGTGGTGGCTCGTCACCGATATGGCCGTCCTGTGGACTGCTGGGCTGTGGGTGTCATCATGTTTATACTGTGAGTGACTCATTTACAAAAGCGTTAATATAAACCTCATTAGACAATACTGAACTGCATGTGAAACTGCTTCGTTTGATTTCTTTAAAACACATACAGAGGTTATTTGCATCATCTCAAAATAACAACCCTTCTTCTGTCCCCTTGTGTGTTTTTTTCTTTTTTGCAGCTTATCAGGTAACCCTCCTTTCTATGACGAAACAGAGGAGGAGAACACAGATCTACACAATCGCATTATCTTCTGTCGCATTGTTGCTGGAGACTTTGAGTTTGATTCTCCTTACTGGGATGACATTTCACCTGCAGGTACATGAGTCCACCACACGATGGCATTAAACAGTCAGTTCCAATCCCTACTATACCCTTGCCCATCAGTAACCTTTGTTCAACAGAACAATTAGAAAAATATGTAATGCCATCGTGATCAGACTGTCAAATTTCCCCTTCACTGTTCTGATTTCTTATCACTCTTTCAGCTAAAGAGCTTGTCTGTCGACTCATGGAAGTGGACCAGATGCTGAGAATCACAGCACAAGATGCTCTTTGGCATGAATGGTAATTGAGTGCACATATTCACAAAGGCACAAACATTTTTGCATGCATCTGCAGGGACTTGCATTCACTTGTATGCTTGTCTGTCATCTGTGTCAGGATTGCAGGGAACGGTGCATCAGAGAAGAACCTGAAGGATGGTGTGTGTGCTCAGTTTGAGAAGAATTTTGCAAAGGCCAAATGGAGGGTATGAATTCACTCCTACTCTCTTCCTGTAGCAGTAAATGAAGTTCGTAGTAGCGTAACCGAGTGAGCAGCAGAGGAAATGGAGGAGAAACAGGATGAAGGGTAGGGCCTTAGTGTTGCTGTAGCTCATTGCACAACTCTGCAGAGGTATGCTTTAAGTGTACAAATGACATGTGAAGTTCGTAATGAGATCCAGGGGGTGTGAATTCTGAAAACGAAGCCGAAGGAAGATGGCAGCGGTGACCTAACAGCATAAGTAACAGTTATAACCCTCTTCTCTCTTTTCCCATGTGGTTCCCAGGAGTTGAAGGTATTGTTTTTCATTATGAGGGAGAGTGGAAGGACAGAGCATGAGGAGAAACTCACATTTAGTCTGGCATGACTCAATAACTCAGCATCTTTCTAATGGCTGAGCATCCTCTTGAATGGCAAAGAGGGGAATTTGTCTGCTACTACACCGATTGACCAATTTGGAAACATTTCAAGTTGAACCTAAGTCAGCCGTCAGATGTATTGATCATGTTAGTTCTGTCGAAGCTCTTCTCAAGCTCTGTTCCTGCCCACTGTCACTCTGCCTGTCCCAGAAGAGATCCATCCACTCTGCCCCACTTTTCTTCATTGGATATAAACCCAGATGTTCAAAGTGGCCCGCTCTGCTCCTTTCCTCCTCCTCATCTGCACTAGTTTGTGAAACTAGATTGCTAAAAAGAAAACAAAAAAACAACAAGACATTGATTAGAAAGAGGGAAGAAGTTTTTTTCATGACTTGTGGATTACTTAATTTAGTGTAGATAAGGAGAGGGAGAAATGGAAAGGATATGAGGGTTGTAGGCCACTGTGGACTGTTAAACTGCAGTGATTTGAACTCTCAGGCCCTCTGACATTCCTCTTACGTGAATCCTGGCTCATTGCCCCACACTGTTGTTACATCCAAGTCATACTTGAAGCTATACACCTGCTCACATAAGCCATATTGTATTCAGTGACATTTCTGTGTCCAAATGGCTTTTCACTTCCAGAGAATTCAAGGGAATTCAATGCCCTGGCTTAGAAACAACTACTAAGCTCACACATTTTCCCTAACTCCTTCAGTGTTTGGAGATCAAAAGGAATCAGATGAATGTACGTTTGAAGAAGGAGATTTACACATCTGTTCACTTACCTTTTCCAGTCAACAAGCAGTTAAGGAGATTCTTGGGGAGAATGAGTCTTGAGATTGATTTAAACCAGGGTACAATATGTCATAGCCTCCTGGAAGTAAACAACTGGCATTATTCTTTCTCCACTTCACACAAATCACATCACTCAGCGCTTAGGACGATGATGCCAAATCATGTTGCCTTGGCAGGCTTTTTGTCAAAAGCTTGTCTTTGAAGCTTTTCCATAACCAACTGTGGTATCAAAGTTCTTTTTAGGAGGAAAACAAGTCAATATAGGTGTTTGTGAAAAATGCAACCAACAGTTAATCTAATTCTCTTTACCCCTGCTGTCCTTCTCTTGCTTTTCTTTGTGTATGTCTGTTTTGCAGAAAGCGATCCGTGTCACCACCTTCATGCAACGACTGAAGAATTCAGAGGCACTGATTGACAGTTCAGCCGAGGCTCAGGGCGGTGACGAGGCAGGAGATGGTGAAGGGGGTGTTTCCCAGGGGACAAGCGATGAGGGAGATAAAGGGACAAGTGATGGAGGGGTGACGTCAAGTAGTGTGTCTTTAGAGGTTACTGTTGAAAATACGCCAGTAGGTGTGGACCAGGATGAGGGGACAACTAAGGTAGGAGAAAAACAGGGTGAGGTAAAGATAGGCCCATCTGTAGGAGTTTCTCCATCAGATGTTCAGGACCCTCTTGGCCAGTCAGCTGCAGCCCCCAAAGTTGTACAGGAGGAGCCTGATAAGGTCAGTGCGAGGAAAGGAGCAGGTGACGGAACCAGGAAAATGGCTGCCAATTTGGGTCAGAACAAAGTTGTTTCAGAATCCAAACAGAGCCCTGAAACCTCAAAGCTCTTAGACAGTTCATCAGGCACTAATGTTGACAAAAAACACACATCCGCCTCCCCCGACCCCAGCAGCAAGCGCAAAATGGCTGCAACGCTTCACGGTCCTCCACCAACAGCGTCTGCAATTGTTTCAACCTCACCAGAGAAGAGACCAGTCACGCAAAGCGAGCAGAAGGACGAGACTGACGGAAGCTGGTGTCAAACACAAGTACCTGAGGCAGTAGCAGAGAGGTCAGTGGCTGTACCAGTCAGTCCAGCATTGGGTCATGGAGCTGGAGTGGATATGGGACTAGGAGTTAGATTACGGGGCGATGCCAGCCCCAGTGGTAGAAGGGATAGAGATGCCAGGAGAACAGACAGACACAGCGCTGAGTTTAGCTTAGCCAGGGCAGGTGCTGCACCAGGGCAGGGTTGTTATACAGTGGGCAGCTCTGCAAGTTTGGGTCGCCATGCTACACCATACAGCCCAGAAGTTGGTGCAGTGGGTATGGGGATTGCAGGGGGCTACGGGAGTCCATACAGTACGCTGTACACGACTGGAGGAGGGATGGGGATGTACGGGACTGGGCTGCCGCACGGAGGAGGGGGGAGCAGCACTACGAGCGACTGGCAAATGGACAGTGTGATCGAGCAGATAGAAAAGCAAATGGCTGCCGTGCTGGAGAAGATCGAAGGAGACATGCCCTCGCTGCTGGAGCAAATCAGTGACTGCCCTGCCGAACCACCACGTGCCCGAAGCACGCATGCCTCTCCCGCCACCTCCCGTGCACGCCCCTCACAGCGATCCTCAGCCACGACCTCATCCACTCCTCCGCCACTTCCCACCTCTCCCAGACCTGCACTGCCCTCTCTCCCCCGCCTTACTATCCCTCCCCCTTCCTATCCCCCACCCTCTCCGCCCACGCAAACCTCACCCCAGGCTGTGGGAGAGCAGGAAGACAGGGATGGACAAAGGGGTGCTGCTCATTCCAGCCAGCCATCCAGACCTGGGATGGGTAGGGGGCTATGAAGCAAGTGCGCATGATGCATACACAAACGCAAAAACACCCGGAACGCTGGATTTTATCATTTAAACTTGATGGTTTAATGACTGTCTCACCGAGAACTATCATCCACTCGCTCCCCACAAGACAAGTAACCATACAGTGTTTTCTGGTTTGGCTGTGTGTTCATATGAGTTGACTGTTTAGGAGAAATTCCCCCTATGGCATTCAGACGCTCTCATGACCAGAGTCTAGGGGAAGTGATTTTCTGCATCTCTCTGAATGCTAGATCTCAAAAGCTTGTTTATATTTCAAATCTAGACTGTGTGCCTAAATGTTCACCACAAAACCACCTCATACTGGAATCCAAACACTCTGCACAAAATTATGAATCTACACAAGTAGGAAATCAGTGTGGTACATCTCTTGACTATTAGAGATAACAGCTGAGCAAGGGTTGATTTGAATTCCCTAACTGTAAATATATACAACAAACTAGGTTCCTTATTCTTTTCTCCTACATTATAAACTTCCTCACATACAAAAGGACATCTACTTTTTTTTTCTTTTCTTTTTTTAAGAGCAGCTGATCCCATTTCATTATTTTTAGTTCCTTTTTATTTATGTAACTATTCAGTCTATTGTGAGGCTTGGAGTCACAGTTGTACAGACTTTTGTGAAACTGAACTGATCAACCCATTCCACTGGCTGCTGGACATTGAGATTTGTTTTATTATATGGTGTATTTAAACTTGAATTATTATTCAAAGTCTTGTGAGTTGCTCCACATCTGTCAGAGAGCCGGGGGGGAAATCTAAGATGCAAGATATTGTACAAAGGCTTTGCAATAACATACACATACATTTTCTTCCTTTTTAAAAGTTCTCCAAAAATGTCTCCAAAAGGTTTGTTTTCATTTCTCTCCAGTTTTGTTGGCATATTTATTTGGTAGGCCTACTGTTAATTGGACAGTCCTGTCTATTTGCTCCTTTTTAATCACAAAAAAATGTCCTTTTGAATTTCATTCTGCTTTTGGGTGTATGTAAAACCAGGTACTGTGCTTTTCTCCTGAACAAGTCTAGACCTCCACTATTCTGTCCCTATGTAAACTGTGCTCTGTTTGCAAGTCTTTCAATAAAAGTAAAAACTTTAACTACATCTTGAGTGTCGTTGGTTAAGAATCTTTGAATGTGAGTTGGTAACCTCCAAAACCCGTTTCGTCTTTTAAGTCTCTTTTAGATGATTGTACTTCAACTGTGTGTTTTTTTCTGTTTGTGCTGGACAAACTGTTATCCAATGAATTCTCAGAGGCACAATGCATACAAGTCCCATAAGGCAGTGCGTGCATTTCGGGTCAGTCCATAATTGAAAACTGGGCAGGGGGCGAAAAATAGTCCTGGTTCTAAACTGTTAGCATACAAATAAACTACGCAGCAGTGTAAAATATGATACACTTTATCTTGTAAATGGCATGGGTCACACTGATGATGAATTTAAAAAATGTTCTCGGTACAAATCAATCAGATTCGTGTTTTCGGTTAACCCTTTGGACCAGAATGATGGTTGTGCCTGTAACGTGCACATGTTGCTGCTTTGCTTTGCTTTCAACTGAAATAGAGTGAGGGGAAACGGTTCGGGAACAGCCGGGCAGGCAGCCGTCCAGCGGAAAAACTCACACAGAGCCCGCCACCCTGACACACTTTTCAGTTTGCAGTCAACGGCAGTCTTGAGTTGTCACGTTGTTTGTTAGGTTTCTTGCTTAAACAGGAGCCGATTTTTAATACTACAGATCAGGCCGAGTAATATCGGATGTGGTAAGTTGTGAACACTTGTGTAAGCTCTCTTCTTGATAATGTTAGCCCCAGCTAGTTGGCTAATGTTAGCTAGTTAGCTAACAGCGGCACAAGAAGGGAAAAAGTCGTTGGGTGGCTAGATAGCTTGAAAGCTAGCCACAGTCAAGCTAACAACTACGCAGTCTTTTGATCTGCGTTGTTGGTTGTCGTTAACGTTAGTTGCCGTCGGCTAACTGAACCATCTCAGCTCTCCGCACGGCTAGCGGTCGCTAACAAGACACTGTCACGTAACTGTTAATGTTAAATTAGCATTTGCACGTTTTATGAGCACGAGAGTGCTGTGTTGATAAATGTTGTGATAAATAACGTAAATGGTAGCTGGATAGCTAGTTGCTGCAAACAATAATTTAATGCTATGTTGAGGGGGCATATAGTAGCTAACTTGCATCACGGAATGTAGAACCTGCTGGCGATATTTCTTCTTTCTCCATGGAGTTTGTTAGATTAACGTTACGATAGCACGGTTATCGGTGTTACCACAGTAACGTAATATTGGCTAGTCTCTGTTAAGCTTGTCAACTTGGGCAGCCTGGTAGTATGACATTATTGATATTCACACGTTTCAGCTCCGATGGAAAGGATGGAAATTATGTTTTTATCATTTTATACTAAGAAGACGAGAATAGGGGATCCCGTCGATATATGCGGCCCACTCTTTTCCTGGGCCTTTGTCATTTGCCAGGCACCCCCTCCCCCAATACTCCTCTGCAAGGAATGCTCACCCCTAACCTCAATGTGACTGAAGGCCCAGACGCTCAGCATCACTTTAGCTAGCAAGTAGCGTACCTAATGTTGTACCTGTCTCATTCATCACTGCAGCACTATCACACTTGTACTCGTGATAATAGCTGAACTCGGGAAAAGCATAGTAATGTCCTAACCCCAATAGACCTCATGGTGTTACAGTGTGAATACATCCAGATCGGTTGTACTCTTAAGATGTGGCATTTCTTGTAATAACGCATTGTGGCACTTTTGGTGTAAGCTTTGTGCATGCAGTCCAGCACCACAACGCCACGACTTCTCGCTAAGCTGTCACTGAAACAAAGGTACTGTTATTGATGGATTCCATTCAGCACCGGCAGACTGGCGTTTAGTCGCCATTTCTTTTGAAAAGATTAGAAAAAAAAAAAATAGGTCGCACTTGAACGTTTCTTTTCATGGACTTGCGTGAGATGTGGCCCGTTTTTAGAATCGCAAGGTACATGGATTGCTGGAGGTCCTGCAGTTCATTGTACAGTAATATACATGGCATGCATCTTCTGGTAGCAAGGGGCGGGATGAACGCGCGTTGGCTTCGGCTGAGCGGCCAATGGGCTGAGGACCAGGCTGAGCAGCGTGCTCACAGCCACCCTTTCCTGTTGAATATTTCAGCCCATGCGTCACGGCTCCTCCGCCCCTTTCTCCCCATCTGCCATTTTGGTTTTGTTCCCGTCTGCAGTCGGAAAGCCAGCAACGCAATTACATAGGAGAGACTCGGCACAACGACATAGTGACTCGACAATATAGTGCAGACCATCCTAATCCCGCATCGCGTTTCTTTTCTCGGTACAAATCGTCGAATTTACAATCGTCGTTACTACTGACATCTACACACTGCGGGAGAGGAGCGGGTTCGCATTGGGAAGGGACCGAGAAGGATTATTGGTAAGAAATGAGAAATCAATGGAGCACGAGTGAAGTGGCTTGTCGTTCATTCGCTAAAATGCTCATGTTGAGCGATAAAGTTGGGTGGTGTTGGTTTGGTGTTGAGACACGAAGCCGTATCGGTGAAGGAGCTGCGGTAGTTAGCTGTCAAATGAGCCCGTTGCTCTGTTTTGCGTATAGGTTGCAACATAGCTACAGCTGCTAGCTTGTAAAGTTGTGTTCCGCACTGAGGGTAGTGCAGGCCTAGGCCAAGCTGCTAATGGATAAGCTGGCAGGCTGGTGTTTTCTTGCCTCTAAGTTATTAATGTTCTGTCTTTGTCCACTCGCCAAATCACTTAACTAATTAGTGGCAAGGAACCCTGCTTAATCGGTTCCCAATCGGTGCAGTTATCTGACATTGGATGTACATTTCTTACCGGGCGAAAGCATTAAACGGATCGTTAGCAGCTAACGTTTTCTATTAGGTTTTTTGCAAACTACAGTAACTACCGGGCGGCTTTGCTGTATCATGCCCAATGCCTTCATTTTCGTTTTTGACGAACACGACCGTCAGTGTTACAATAAAAGGTAACTTTTATTTTTAGCCGATTATATTTGTGTACGACCCAGGCTGAGGCGTTTTGTTTTTGATTTGAAGTTCCAGATTTGAACTGCTTCGTCTGGCTTCGCGGACGCAGGCAAGTTAGCTGCATTTGATGCGGAAACTGTGGCTGTTAATGTTCGCTGTACGGTTCACAGTATGTTCGACACACTGCGGCCTTTTTCACTTCCCAACTAGGCTTGGTTGGTCCGTATTTTTTGGGTAATCGCGGTATGTTTGGATTTTTTTATAATCTTTTGTGTATATATATAGATGACTATTGCAAATCAGCACGTCCTTTTTATATCTTCCTACCAAGTATAGTTCGAGCAGCACAGTGTGGCTCTTGTGTCCACACCTGCGAGCCAGTATGAGGTATTGCTCACTTTACCGCAGTGAACTTTTAATGATTCAGCTGTTTTTGTTGAAACGATGTTGGCGGTCCTTAAATACCGGTATAATAAACAATGGAAGTACATAAACAAACCCGTGTTGTCTCTGAGCGTGAAAAGAACTGATAATGCTGCTATTCATGTCTCTTCCCAGGCTCAGTTCGTTTTCTAGCAGATTTGTGTTTGGCCTGCAGCCAGCCCAGCTGCTCTCTAGACTAAAAATCCTCTCTCCTCAACATGAAGGGGATTGGGTAGCATCTAGCTTGAATACTCATTATTGGAACCATAGCAATGAATTATGAGCACTATATCTTACTGATATCAATTTGAATCTATTGTCTTTTGAAAATGTCCCCAAAAAATGTAAACATGCGCACATTTTTGCTTTAGTTATTTAATTGTTCCCATACTTAAATTCTATTATTATATACATTGTGAGCAAATTAATTTAGCTAGATTAGTGAAGGGAAAGTGCTAATCGACAACATACCTCAGCATGCCGTTTTTGCCTTTAATGACAGATGTCCAGCTCGCCGCTGTCCAAGAAGCGTCGCGTGTCAGGAACAGAGACGAAGACGGGATCCCACTGCTCCTCCTCTAACTCTGTCAGAACTGATCTGTCCCACACACCTGCCAACGTAAGTACAAACACATCTGCCGTATACTGCAGGTAGAACTTTTATCGTAAACTGATTACACGTCCTGCTGTCACTCCCCAGGGCATGGCTAAGAATGGCAATGATGCTGAGATTGATGAAGGCCTGTACTCCAGACAACTGTAAGTTTTCCTCCTGTAATTTTCAGTTTTGTATTCATTTTTTTTTAGGCTGGTTCTCGAACAATGCCTAATGGTGCCAACGGTTCTTTTTCTCCTCTAGTTATGTGTTGGGCCATGACGCTATGAAGCGCATGCAGAACTCCAATGTCCTCATCTCTGGTATGAGAGGACTCGGAGTTGAGATTGCCAAGAACGTCATCCTGGGAGGAGTTAGAAGTGTCACTGTGCACGACCAAGGAGTTGCGGAATGGAGGGACCTCTCTTCTCAGGTGTGTGGAAGCGTGCGCAGATATTTCCATTTTGTAATAGTACAGTAATTAAGGTGTCAGGTTCAGTCATTAAGTCAGTGTACTTTACTGGGAATTTGTCTGTGTTCTTTGAGCCTGATTCCAAAGTGCAGTGTGGCTGTATTTTTTATGAGTCACACGTAGTGCTGTATTGTTGCCATCCAAAAAAGCGTGTTGCAGCCACCCCCACCCTTGCTAACCATCGGCTGACCCAGATTTATCAGTGGGTGGCCTCTTCCTGGGTCATAATCGCAGTACAGCCAAAGCCTGTTTTAGGACATCATTACAGTGGGTTAGATTGCTTTGTGCTATCAGCCAGAGACCTTGAATTCTTATGTGTCTATTTAAGGCCAGGTAGGTAAATGTGTGAATCCGCTCCTTGGGTATGAATTTTCAAGGCTCATCAGAGAAGTCCTTTTTTTCTATTTTTTTCTTTTTTGTGCCCGTACAGAAGTGGATGCTTGTGATTAGCGATGCATGTCAGCTCTATCTTTGCTCATCCAGTTGGAGCTTAACCTTACGCATTCAAACATTTCTGTTTCAGCAGCTGCCATATACCCCAGTGATTTTCTTATTCTAAGTGAATTAAACATCTTGTGTGTATTTTTGTCCTTTGCCTGACTTGCCGTCTTTCATTTATAAGGAATGCCGTTTAATCAACCACTGACTTTCGGGCTTTGTCTACCCTTGACTTAAATTGAAAACCAATATCAATCTACCTGATTGGCATATCTTCTTCATACAACATTTTTAAACAGAGCTTTTAAATAACTCGTCGACCTGGATAAATCTGAACTGCAGTGTGTTGTTGAAAACATAACAAGGGAAGATGTGATTGAGGACCAAAATTAAATTATATGGCTATGTTAAAATAATTAATAATGTGCATTAGGAGGTCACGGAACAAATGTTTCAAACACTAAAATTAAGTGAGATTGCCAACAGTTTACAAAAAATGAAAAATAAATCCAAAAATTGAAGCTAATCATTGAGATTGGATGAAATTCTTATTGTTTCTTTACTTTGTATGGTTTGTTTGGGCTGGTGATGGAGACTGACAGTTGGAACCCCAGTGTGGACCAAAACTGCTTATTATTGTAGATCTTCTAATATTAGAAAACATGATTTCAGTTCAGTTCCAAATGGACTATGGTGCAAATTTTGTGATTGGAAAGCAAAGCGAACAAGCACAGACCCTGTTAGCAAATCTAGGATTTCAGCATGAATTCAAAAGTTAAATTGCAAATAATGCCAACTGCTGTTCAGGTAGTAATTGTAAGTGTTTCAGTAATGTTAAATTAAATCATTTTGTAACTATTTTCTTATGTATGTATGTTAGCATGTGAGCACACAGATTTTCATCGGGATCAGTCAAAAGGCATTTAAAGTGTGTCGGTGTCTTCTTTGTCAGATCATTAAGTCCATTACAAAGACAGAGCAATTCGACAGTAGCCAGCCCATTATATTACTGTACTAGCTGCCTCACCTTCATCCGGCCTCTACACGTTTGTCCTTATTTATAACATGCAGTTCATTTGCAGCCTCCAGTATTTACCTACTAATGATGTGCATAATGAGAACATGAATATATACATAATTGTGCAAAGTGTAGATTGACCTGCTGTCAGTCAGCTGAGTTAGTTTTCTCATTTGGGGACTGATTTATGACTTCATGTTATTGAGACTTAGTTTGTTTGTGAGAAGGTTGTCGTCATAAAGATAGAGGAGTGACATGAAAGGGATAAATACAGGGTTAACATAGCACATGTTTGGAGATATTCTCTCTAGGTAGTTATCGTAGCGTTGCGTTGTGTAGGATGCATGACAGGTGCCACAGATACTTGAGTAGCAAATGAGTACAGAGAAGTACAAAGCCTGGCCCCTTCTTATCCTCTCTCCTGAGCCTATCTGACTATTCAGTATGTGGTTTGGACAGACCATAAATTGTGCTTATGTTTTGTATTTTTCGTGTGGTCAGTTTTACCTAAGGGAGGAGGACCTGGGGAAGAACAGGGCAGAGGTGAGTCAGCCCCGATTGGCTGAGCTCAACAACTACGTTCCTGTGACTGCCTACACTGGAGCACTCGCTGAAGACTACCTGACCAAGTTCCAGGTACAAGTGGAAACTGAAGCTGTTTCCTCAGGCATTTCAGCATTAAGGAAGGAATGAAAAGTTGTTAAAATGTGTCTCTCCTGATACCCAGGTGGTAGTCCTGACTAACTCAACTCTGGATGAGCAGCAGCAAGTCGGAGAATTCTGCCACAGCAAAGGAATTAAGCTGATTGTTGCAGATACACGTGGTCTGTTTGGGTAAGATTGAACCCTGCCCCCAATCCCCCTTTTTTATTTTTTTTATTTTTGAAGAGAAGTCTATACTCAGGTGTCTAACATTTCTGTGCATTATGCTTTGTAGCCAGCTTTTCTGTGACTTTGGGGAGGAGATGATAGTGTATGACACCAATGGAGAGCAGCCTCTGAGTGCCATGATTTCCATGATCACCAAGGTTAGTTCACTCATTCGGTCCTGAATGTTTTTCAAACCGCATTCTGCTTTAAGGGCTACGTTTCAATACAGCTATGACTTGTACGGAAAAGTTGACAATTCTTGGTTTGTCCAGGACAAGCAAGGGGTTGTGACATGTCTGGATGAAGCTCGTCATGGCTTTGAGAGTGGAGACCATGTTACCTTCACAGAGATTCAGGGTATGACTGAGCTCAATGGCTGCCAGCCAGTGGAAATTAAAGTTCTGGGTAAGACCTGTCTCTTTTCAATAAAATGACAAGTTTCTGTTGGCCTGGGTATGACTTTTACAAGTTTACACAACTTGCTTTTATTTTTTTTTGTCCAGGTCCATACACCTTCAGCATCTGTGACACAGCTGGCTTTACAGATTATGTAAGAGGTGGAATCGTCTCCCAGGTTAAGATGCCCAAGAAGATCAGTTTTGTAAGTGGCTGTCATTTTCTGCCATAAATTATGTCGTGGTGACACAGCAGTAAAAGTATACAGTGAATTAAATTTATTACACTTTAGACCTTTACAGAGTCACACTGCATTTGCATTTGATAGTCTTTTTTTTCCCCACTTACTGCCACTGAGCCCAATCTCACCATCTTGCATGTATTTCCTGTCTAGAAATCCATCTCCTCCTCAATGGCTGAGCCAGAGTTCTTGATGACAGACTTTGCCAAGTTTGATCGTCCAGGACAGCTGCATGTGGGCTTCCAGGCTATTCATGCCTTCCAGAAGAAACACAACAACCTTCCTGTACCTTGGTGCCAGGTAGGATCACTTATGATAATGTAAATACTTTGTTAATTGGAATATCAATGTTGCTCCAAGTTACCTTTATAATTATGGATACAACCCAACTCTCATCCTGTTTTGATAATGCCCATTCACTTCATTTGACCATTACATTTATTACTCCTACTATATTGAAAACTTTGTAAGTAATAAGCCTGTTTGTCTGAAAAGAAGGACCTATCAGTGATTGTGGGAGAGAAAATAACTGCAGAGTTACACATGAATTATTGCGCTACACCGAGGGACAAAATCTAAAGTCAGTACAAAGTCAGTGTTTTTCTGCAATATATTTAACACGCTGAGTTGTGTCTATTCCAGACTGATGGCGAGGAGCTATTGACATTGGCCAAGGAGGTAAACTCTGCCCAGACAGGGTCAGCCAAAGTGGAGCAGCTGGATGAAGCTCTTATCAAAAAGATGTCATATCTGGCTGCTGGTGATCTGGCCCCTGTCAATGCCTTCATTGGGGGTCTGGCTGCACAGGAAGTGATGAAGGTCAGTGAGAATGTCTGAGCAAACTTAAATTGATAGCTTAGTCCTACAATATCTATGTAATTGTGTGTTGTTTTGTTTTAATGTCATCTTTTTAGTCATTCACTCATACATAAGTCAAAGGAATGGATTAGCAGTGTTTTTTTTTGTGGTGTTTTTTTACTGTTATCTCGGATCGACGTGTTCGAGCTTGTACTGGCCTAACCTGTTCATATATTAACAAAGATCTTGGGCCCCAAAAATCTTTCCATTCACATGTTCTCTCTTCTTTTAGGCATGCACAGGAAAGTTCATGCCTATAATGCAGTGGTTGTACTTCGATGCCCTGGAGAGCCTGGCCGAAGAGGAAGGAGTCATGCTCACAAAGGAAGAGTGTGCCCCTGTAGGTGTTTAGAGCAGATCAAACACACTCGCACTTTCCTAAAGACAGATGCACTTGATAACGGAAAAAAAACAGTGGTGTTATACTTGTCGTCTGCCTTCATGTTTGTCTCCCAGAGGAACTGTCGATATGATGGGCAGATTGCAGTGTTTGGCACCAAGCTGCAGGATATGCTTGGCAAACAGCGCTACTTCCTGGTGAGTCGGCCAATAGAAACATTTCCAACACTTCCTCTCGCGTCCTGTTGCTAAGGGTAGTTTAAAAAAAAAAAATGTCTGAAGACGTTCTATATTTTGTCTGTTTAAAAAAATAAAAAAATGATGAAAAAGACCAAAAAAAGCAATAGTTCTATTAAAAACTATTGTCTGTGTTGTGCCATAAATCACTATTTAATGATCTGAGATGCCATACTGGGTGACATGTTTTTTCATTACCATGAACAAGGGCATTGTGATTAATTTTGCAGCAGGTGATAGGTGTGGCTGGTTTGCTCTTGCTTAAATTGTGTTTGCCAGAAGCTTCAGTGATCGATTTTAGAAAATATATTTGAATTTTTTGGTGTGTTTGTTTTAAATTAAATTATGCATTTCTCTCACAGTTGCTATAGACACTGGCACATATCTGCACATTCAAGGCCAATTACTTACAGCTATGGCTGCATAGGTTTTTTTCATTATTTTTCGTTATTTTTTTCATTTTCAGCAGGTGTGTCGGAGTCATTGCATGTGTTTAGCTGTCCTTGTGTCTTATTATATACTAAATCTAGTTCTCTCAGTATGTTTACATCTTAAATTTTGGATAATCTTCAAACATACTGTGGATGTTTGTTTTCATGAGACTTTCTGGCCGTACATAAAACCACATCAACAATGGAATTTCTCTGCCATTGACTGGAATATGTAGAACCCTAATAATGGTGTAAATGGTGTTTGTGAAATTGTGTCTAAGCATGGAGTATATAGCAAAGCAAATATAGCGTTGTTGTTTTTTTGTTTTTTTTAACTGGGGGATCTTTAATTGTTGCAGGTTGGAGCCGGTGCCATTGGCTGTGAGCTGCTGAAAAACTTTGCCATGATCGGACTGGCTGGTGGGGAGGGTGAGGTCATTGTGACAGACATGGACACCATAGAGAAATCCAATCTCAACAGACAGTTCCTCTTCAGACCCTCCGATGTTACGGTTCGTGTCATCATCTTTTCTCAGCCCTTTGTGTTGGTAGATAAAATGTTGGACGCACACATAAGTTGGTCATTTATTTATTGATTGTGAGATTTCCGAGCAGTGCTGTGTATGGTTAATGTGTTCAGTGTAAGTCCTCTTGAGTGCACTTAAACTACACTTTAAATTATGATGTTTTACTCTCGCATGCCAGTATGAGATGTTATCTGATCAAACAGATTTCATGCTGTAGGTAAAAACATTTTGTTTTTCATGTTTAAGGTTTTTTTTTTATCTGCTTGGATTTGAAAGTTCTGTTCAGCTGAATTGTCAAGCCCTCGCTAACAGTCATAGAATTGGCAGGACTCTTTAGCTTTGCACCAAGTATAACCATAATGACTTACTGTTGATGTACTAGAATATTGGTTATTTCATGCTGTGATAAATTAAATGCAGTGACATTTCAAAGTACAGGCTGGTGTTCGAACACCATTCTTATTAGATGGCATTATTAGCACCACTTCATCCAAGGCTGACATTATCGCCTCTTTCATCTTATACGTAACATTGCAGGCTTTATTGATCTGTTGAAGTGACAGAGATTGGACAGTACGTCAAGTGATGTATAACGCTCCAATACAGAAAAGACTAAATCTAAACTATAGCAGCCTTATCAAACTGTCAACACAACTAAATAGCCTTTATGATTTCCTAAACCCAGAAAACCTTTGTCCTATTGATGATAATCTAACTACTACTTTAGGAACAGTAAAATAAAAATATCCAGACAGCTGTGACGGAGCTTAAGACTCAACCCAAGGACGGCCGCTATGTCACATATGCTTTAACTGTCTCAAGTGAGGAAAAGTACACAGTGTGACTTGCTGGTAGATCCTGACCAATTGTGTCCCCCATGTTGGGAATAATTATAAGTAATTAATGAAGCTACTGTCACTGTGCATAAATGACTGCAACTCTCTCATTTTGGAGATCTGCACACTCATCCTGCTGCTGTCTGAAGCTGAAGGTATTTAACGAACTCAAGGGAAAGAGTTGTACAAACAGCCGGAGGCAACAAACTTTGTGTTTTCAGAACCCAGGCTGTGTTCATTAGCAGTGAATCTCATTAATATGAGCTCCTAATCTGTTTTTGTTTTTTTTATACTCAGTAATGTTTTATTTTTATGGCTATTTCAGTTCATAATAGAGGAAAAATTGACAACATTGGTGCTGAAATATGAAAAAAAAGCCTTTTCCAAGTTGGTACACCCAACCCAGAGCGTATTGTGATCTTGTGCGCGCCCATCTGTTAATGAATATGGGGATTGTTGTATTGAAAGTGATGTGGAAATGTTACAGGGTCTGACTTTAACAAAAAAGTGACAGGGTGCTGATTTAGACGTGAAGCTGATGCATTCAGTTGAAATGAAAAATACTTTATTCATCCCAGAAGGGAAATTCAATTTGATGTTGATGACCTATTACTGGAAAGGGGTGCATGTCTGAAAAGGGTTTATGTTACAAAAGAAACTGTAGTTGTTGGAATTTAATTGTAAGCCAAGAATATTGTTGGAATGTCCTCACAGGTGCTACTTTGATAATAAAGGGCCACAGGTTGTGCACACAAAGGGTTGCTACCCACAATAAGTATTCATGTAATACACAACTTTAACCACTGTACAAATTTTCTGCTTCTTGAAATTGTATGTGTTAAATTAGTCAGGTGTGATCCTGGTGATAGTATTGGACTGCTAATATCATTTGTATGTATGTGTGGTAACAGAAAATGAAGAGTGACACAGCTGCTGCTGCAGTGAAGCAGATGAACCCCTCCATCAGGATCACAGGTCACCAGAACAGAGTGGGCCCCGACACAGAGAGGATCTATGACGATGACTTCTTTGAAAGCCTTGACGGAGTTGCCAATGCACTGGACAATGTTGATGCACGTAAGTGGATAAAAATTCAAGTGGTTTTAACCAAGCGAGCGCATCCTCACTGGAAAATTACATTTAGGATGCTAACGTTAAAGATTTTTTTTTCCCCATCACCTTGTTTATATAAGTTCTGTCTCTTTCTTTGCATGTGCGCCCAATGTTTAGGTATGTACATGGATCGGAGGTGCGTGTACTACCGTAAACCCTTACTGGAGTCAGGTACTTTGGGTACCAAAGGCAATGTGCAGGTTGTGATCCCCTTCCTCACAGAGTCATACAGCTCCAGTCAAGACCCACCTGAGAAGTCCATCCCCATCTGTACCCTCAAGAACTTCCCAAATGCCATTGAACACACACTGCAGGTCAGTAGATGCACATACTATAGGATGCATGCAGGGTGAGGGGTGGATTATTGTTTGCATTAACAATAAATTGATTAGATGTTAAAAATGAAAGGAAAACTGGGTATTTTACCATATTGTAGATGTTTTTTTGTTCTGATCCTATTGTTCGCTTCAAAATCAGAATACATAAATGTGAAAAACAAGTAAAGTGAAAATCTTGAATTATAAATGAAATGACTTCATTGTAAACTGCAGAGCTCTCGTCTGTTGCTATGCAATGACTGACATTGCTAAATTCAAAGTCACCAGAAAACAGTCAAACTTCTCGGCTTCATCGAAGGACTTAAGCTGGGTCAGAATCGATGTTTAGACACATCTAACAATTAAAACAAAATCTGAACCGTTTTTAAGTTAATGGTGGACTGCCACCTTTAACAGTAACCTGTACTATTACTGAATAGATGTAAAACCTAAATTACCCCAACAACCCTCACAGCGGACTTCCGTCTAAATAGTTTTAACTGTTCTTTAAAATGAGAGTGGCTTGCGTCTTCTTATGGTAATGTTACAATTTGCATGACCACCTACCAAACACCAGTGTCTCCTTTACATTAAAAGCGGCTCCACGTGAAGGAGGAATGTTCTGCATTGTCTGGTGAAATGGTTTTTACAGCAGTTAATCCATTAACAATCATTAACATCTCTACTTTAAAAAACTGCGATATCTTGAGAATTTGTACAATTACATATAGAAATGGTTTATTATTGCTGCCTCCTATGTAGATCACTACCACGCACACTTTCCACACATTGTACATCTGATTATGTGAACCACATATATCCATATCTTCGTGTTTTCAGTGGGCCCGTGATGAGTTTGAGGGACTGTTCAAGCAGCCACCAGAGAATGCCATGCAGTATCTCACGTAAGTTGCTTTAGTTGTTGTTGTTTTGTTTTTTTTTTCTTAAACATATAATGTGCTCTTTTCCTCATGACAGCTATTCAAACAGGAACATTACAACTTTTTGTCAATAACACCACAGACAATAACTCCTTTTGATTGTGCATTTATATGTAAATTGCTCTATACGGTTTTGCTGCTCCTGAAGATGCAATATTAAGGAACTGCTTTTGTGGTACTTAAGACTTTATTTAAACCTTAGAAACAATGAAACCGTACCTGCTGAGTGGACAGCAGAAGAACAAAAAGCAAAGCTCTCCACATTGGTGTAACCAGTTTGACGTTTGATTATTTCTCTCGCAGAGATCCCAAGTTCATGGAGCGTACTCTGAAGCTTCCAGGAGCTCAGCCTGTGGAGGTGCTGGAGGCTGTTTACAAGAGTCTTGTCACAGATTGCCCCCACAGCTGGGCTGACTGCGTAGCCTGGGCTCGCAACCACTGGCAGTGCCAATACAGCAACAACATCCGTCAGCTACTGCACAACTTCCCCCCAGATCAGGTACACACTGAGGTCACTGCATGATAGACATCACAATTGCCTTAGAAGACATGCTGTCCGGTATGGGGTTTCTCCCTATTGTAAAGTGGAATCAAAGCATTGTCTTGTCCCATGTTTAATTTAATTTTATCTCTAACTGCAGTTTCATTGCTGTTGGGTCATATTCTCAATTTTTAAGGAGCTTGCTTGAACCCACAGCTCCTGTTGCATTCATCACACTGTATTCGAATCTCTCAACCTGCTGTGCACATTGTCGAGCTGTGTCGTAACTTCTAGAATAGAAAATGCTGTAAAATGCGACAGTGCAATGGTATGAACATGACTTCAGGTTTGCAACAGACGAGTGATTTGGGTGTTTTCTGGTCTTGTGCCAATCTGTTGGCTTGCTATTACAGCAAGTAATGCATTTTCTGAAACTTAGATTAATTGACTCAAAGCTCATTTTGTTATTGAGGCGTGCTGCAAATGTGATGAATAAGTAAGGGGCCGCCTGTTTGCAGAGAGTAACGGTGTCTGCTATGAGCCACTGTGATCTGTTTCATGTGTGGAATCTCTCACCACAACCCCAGCTTTTTTTTTTAAAGCGTTACATTTCCGTCCTTCTAAGTTATAAATTAATCTTCTGTCTTTTAGCTCACCAGCTCTGGTGCCCCCTTCTGGTCTGGTCCAAAGAGGTGTCCTCACCCCTTAGATTTCAGCACGAGCAATGTGAGTATGCATGTAATATTTTTTTATTGTATTAAGAGCACCTACTTGAAGTGCGATCTGCTCTTAACACATTTATCCCAGTCTCAAAGTATTCATGGCTTTTGTTTTTAGGAGCTGCACATGGACTATGTTTTGGCAGCAGCCAACCTGTTTGCTCAGACATACGGCCTGCCAGGCAGCAGTGACCGTGCAGGCGTGGTCAAGATCCTGCAGGAGGTCAAAGTGCCAGTCTTCACCCCTCGTTCAGGGGTTAAAATCCACGTGTCTGATCAGGAACTGCAAAATAGCAATTCCTCTGTTGGTAAGACACACAAATCTGTACCCATGTGCAATAAAGTCTATCTTGTGTTTTGGAGATGTTATTTTAGCTGAAGAGTTGTATATGTAAGTGATTCAATTGTTGCTAATAACTTGATTATTAAAGCTTTGAGAGGAATGTAACTGCTGATGTCTTGATACAGATGACTCCAGACTGGAAGAGCTGAAGACCCAGTTGCCTTCCTCAGAGTCTTCCCAGTTCAAACTCAACCCCATTGACTTTGAAAAGGTGAACCATCTCTCCTCCTATATCTACATTTTTCAGTTGTGTTCTTATAACCTTGGGGTGTGACAGTGTATAAGATCTGTGGTTTGTTTTGTTATTGGGGGGTTTTTTGGTGGTATGGCAGAGAAATCGAAACCTTTTTTGTCATTTATTTGGAAAAATGTTGGTCTCAATTCTAATTCAGGCGTAGTGTTAATAAGAAAATAACTAAACACAGAAATTGGTAGAGTTCTTTTAACTTTGAAAACATAGCCATCTCGTTTACTTTGTAAGAATTGTCTGAACAACACTTCACAGGTTTACTAGGAATCTCCATGTCATGGCCTGTCAGTCAATGTACACAGACTGAACAGATAAGGCACTGGTTGGAAGGCCAATTTAAAACGCTGTGTGCAAGTAAACACATTGTACAGGATTGATTTGCTTTCAAGGCTGTCTCTGTTAGCATGCTGTAGCTGATAAATGTGTATTAGCACAAAGTTATGGGTGGAACTCTAGAAATTCAACTGCATGAGGTGCAAAACCCTCTAGAATAATAATTCTTAATAAAACCTCAGCCTCCACTGATGGGTAACGTGCTTTGTGTGATGATTATGGCCATATGTTGACAGGACGATGACACCAACTTCCACATGGACTTCATTGTGGCAGCCTCCAACCTGAGAGCAGAGAACTATGACATTCCCCCTACAGACAGACACAAGGTGGGACATGTTTTACACCTGACATTGTCTTTGGTTGCTTTTGTATTGTAACAATTTGAGTAATTACATTGATTTCAACTCTGTCATTTTTCCTTTTTCCTCACCCTGGTCTTCATCACTATCCAATCTAGAGCAAACTGATAGCCGGCAAGATCATTCCTGCCATCGCCACCACCACGGCTGCAGTGGTGGGCCTGGTGTGCTTGGAGCTCATCAAGATTGTCCAAGGACACAAGAAGCTGGAGTCCTACAAAAATGGCTTCATGAACTTGGCTCTGCCTTTCTTTGCCTTCTCTGAGCCCATCGCTGCCCCAAGACACAAGGTAGGCACACGTCTGCGTCACACCTCGTTTTGAGCTGTTCAGATATGTAAGTGAAGTACAGTGAATCCCCACAATAGGAAAATATTTACTGTTCTAACACGTAGTCAAGCTCCAATGATGATTCAGCCATGCTAATACTGATGCACCAGGTGGATGCGTTTTGTCTGCCTGGGTGCAAGTGAGTTCAACTCACCTTCTCACACTGAAGGTTTCAGTGTGTGCTGAGGAGACGTATAAGAAGTGTTATTATTGACTTTAATCCCGGTCAACAAACTGCCGTGTCTGTTATGGCTTACAGGTTTCATATACCTGTAGCTGTCAGTATCATTGGCATCAGTTCTTACTCTCTTGTTTTTTGTTTTTTTTGCAGTACTATGAAATCAATTGGTCGCTGTGGGATCGCTTTGAGGTCACAGGGCTGCAGCCCAATGGGGAAGAGATGACACTCCGACAGTTCCTGGACTACTTTAAAGTACGTTCAACTCATCTTTTCCCGTTGCCACCATTTTTGTTTCTGGCATACAATTAACCATTACTTTTTTTTTCTGTTCTTTGTCAGAATGAGCATAAGTTGGAGATCACCATGCTCTCTCAGGGAGTGTCCATGCTCTATTCCTTTTTCATGCCTGCTGCCAAACTTAAAGAGAGACTGGAGCTGCCGTAAGTGCTTATTTCACACACACATAAGTATTTATTTTGCCCGCAGCGCATTTTGAGTTTTTCAGTTTATGCACTGGCTCAATCATGTTCTTCTGTGTGTCTTGCAGGATGACGGAGATTGTGACTAAGGTGTCCAAAAAGAAGCTGGGCAAACATGTCAAAGCCCTGGTGTTCGAGCTATGCTGTAACGACCTTTCAGATGAAGACGTGGAAGTGCCCTATGTCAGATACACCATTCGCTGAGCTCCATACTGAGCCCCACCCACAGAAGGGTGGGAGTCGCAGGGGGGTGGTGTTCTAAGTGGGGGAACCGAAAGTGGGGGATTGGGGGTGGGTGGGTTGATCCAGGTCAGCTCTATTGGATCAATCAGTTTCTTTTTTTTTTTGTTTTTTAGGCCTGTGGTTTGTGTAAACCGGTGCCTGAGTGTACATAGCCCCAGTAAGCTGACTAAAGGATACCTGTATGTGTGTTAGGGATCCAGTTGGTGCTCGGCTGTGGGAACAAGGGTGTGATCGGAGGAAGGGAGCATGTATACTGGACATCCTGGTGTTTCTCAGTAGCAGAACCTCTCCACTTAATTAAATAAGCCTTAGTGGTCTCTTGGTACTTCATAGCCCAGCTAGTGTCCTTCTGAAACATCCTCACCGTCTCACTAGGCTTTAACAGTAAAGGAAGCATCTTTCAATCCAGCCCATTTGTCTGCCCTCCACAGTACTTGCTCTCTTCCCTCTTCTCACCCCTGTCTCGTAGACCTGGTTCCACATTACTGTCTTTTTTTTTTTTTTTTTCTTCAAACATGCACCTCCATTAAATAAAAGAAGGCCACCCCATAAGACACCAATAAGCCCAAGTCAAGAGCCTTTCCTGACTGGAAATCATGTCAGCAGAATGCCCTTCCCAGTTCGAGGCACCGCTCAGCCCTCATCACATCACTCTGTGGCTTCGGAGGCGCTCTTGCACATGACATCGGTTTTCTCTTTTTTTTCTCTCTTTATATTTCATGTGTTTTGTTGTTTTCTATTTTATTTCGATATTTTTTTTTTTTTTGGAGGGGGGGTGGTCAGACAACGTTTTGGCACCTGGTAGATCATAAACTGTCTTTCTACTTTGTTAACTCCAAATGACATAACAGTGTAAGAGCAAGGCAACGAGATGTATCTTGAAATGGGAGCACTTAGTGTGATAGTGAATAAACATGTAAAAACATGCTCACAATTGTGTGGTGATTTTATTTATTTTAATTAAAAAAGATTTTTTTTTTTTGTTCTGCAAGGATGTTGCAGATTTTTTTTTCATTGAACCCGATTAAGTAGGTCACTTCGTTCGAATCAGAATGAAAGCGTCTGATAATTTGTGTTTTTCCTGTGTAACCTGCTTCAGGCTGATCAGAAGTTTCAGTGTAGCGCACATCCGGGAAGCACAGCCTGAATCAGCTAAATACTAAGCTGTGAACTCATAATGAAAGAGCCCTGATAAGAATTTCTTTCTTTTTCCTTTTTAAAAGAATACATTTCAGAGGATATAAGATAATGTCATCCGTGTTGGCTTTTATTTTGCAAATGTACCTTTAGATAATTACATATTCAGAAGAGCACTTCATGAGTAGGTTGTCGTTCCATGTTTAATCTCACTTCCTCTTTTCTGACAGCAGAATAGTGTGTGAATTATGTACTTCAGTCTGTAAAGTAGTCGTGCTGAAGTTCAACCATCTAGTTGACACGTTTTGGCGATAAATTTCATGTTAACTTTTGAGCGCTCCTCCCCAAGAGGAGCGGATACATGCGTATATGTATGTATGTGCAACCCTAAAGGATGTGGTCTGCTCTGAGATGAGGAAGAAAGTGAGGAGGAAGGAGTGTGCTGAACTCTTTAACGAGCTCCCTGAAAACAAAGTCGCTGTACGGCACTGAAACAGAGAAGATCGGTGTAAGTTTGGATTATTTCTCATTTTGAGAAGGTGTCATGATTCTGTGAAGATGCACTGAAGAGGAAGACAAGATGGAAGTGGAGGAGACCGGTGAAACAGGGACTTCCTGGTATGAATACTTTTGAATTTATCATCACGATTTGCTGTAAAAGTTTTGTTCTGTGTGTTAATGCTGACAACTGACAGATAATGTGCTTTACTCTGTAGAAGACATTAATTTATTTTATTTTTTTAAGTTGCTACACATGACACAATAACAACTTAACCCTTTTATAATGCCGTTCTGTGCAGTGTAGAGTGACTGAATGGGACAAGATTTTTCTCTCTCTCTCTTTTTTTTTTGTTAACTTTTCTATTAAAAGTGTGCTTTTGTACAGCTGAAATCACAACAAAATCTGACCAATAATCTCAGGCTGCACGCTTCCAGGATTTCGTTCACTGACTGGAGGAGTTCTATTAGATTTTTCTCAAGTAAAACAAAATCAGTTTGCATATGAAAGTTTTATCCTTTGCAGGTTTTCTGTGCCAGCAGAGACGCACACTGTCCTCTGTGACCATGCTGGGGTAAGCTGCCCCATCTACCTCATTTCTCACAGCTTTATTTTTCTTCCTCTGTAATCCAAGAAACTCACGTTCGCATACATTTCTGATTTTTAGAAGAAGAGAAAACAAGACCCGACCCCAGAACCTGTGATCAGAATCATGGAGGTGAGTAATTTCTGAGATGCATCAGTGGCTCTTCTTCAGAGTCGAGTCTCATTGTGTTTCTCCGTAACTAGCGGAAGTTAGTCAACCTTACCTTTGTGACCACAATGCTGAGTGCAGAACTGACAAGAGATGTGAACGGTGTGTTCAGTTTTGAAGCCACAGAAGCTTTCCGATTCCACCAATGTATGAATTTTTTCCTTATCACGTCATGTTACATTCCTGCTACTGTCATTTTTCCACTTGTTAAGTGGTTTGCAGTCATCTTTACCATGTATGTTACTGTACAGAGGTACATATTAGCTGATGCTATTTAGGCACCTAGTTGGCTGCACTAATGTGGTACAGCTGATGTGGTTAGTGTGTCAAAAACAGGCAGACATCTTGTATTTTACTACAGACACGGTTTCAACCTTCTTCCTCTTTGAAAGAGTCACACAGGAAATGAGAGCTCTGCACCATGCAACATGTCACCCCTCTCGACATCCCTCTGTTTCCACTTTCCTGTACTCTCTCTTATGTCTTTCACAAGTTCACTTTAACTTTTTTTTTACACTTTAACTCTTCTTTCTGTCAGGATGAGGAACAAGAGGAGGAGGGTGAAATGATGTCTGACCACATGAAGGATTCAGAGGTGAGGTGTTCCTCTTTTGCAGGTGCCAGTTGTGTGTGTTCACTTGTTTCAAAGCTTTAACTGGTTAAATGAGCCGACACGCTTGAGTACCTTCGAAAACTAGATTCTTAAGTCTTAATATTGATTTCATTTCAGGAGCCAAGTAATAAAAGGGTTAAGCCTGTGGTGAAGTCCAACAGCATGACAGGTGTCATAACCCCAGTGAAGACCCCTGCTCTGAAACGCATCGGAATGAGCATTTCGGTAACTGTGGTGCACAAACACACACTTTTTTTTTTTTACATACAGCTTTTGAAATACACAGCTAATGACTTTTGCCCGTCAACTCCTCCGCTCTTTTCACAGAGGTCCATTAGTTTTCGCACAGAGGCTCGACCTTTGGCCCCGGCTCCCCTGCGGAATCGGACGAAGGCCTCGTCGTTTCCACGCCGGCGCAACAGCCAGTGCTGGAGCGACACTGTGGAGAGCCACGACCTCACCGCGAAGGAAATCAAACGACAAGAGGTGTCTGCCTTTTAACTCGGCTGCGCAAGCAGCAGATTCTCTGTAATTGTTGTTAATGTGATGGGATGTGTTTTGGAGGTATGTGGGTCAAGCTGCGGGGCTGCGGTTGCAGTGTGGGAGGGGTGACTAGTGCCTCTTTATTTCTCTGAAGCTGCTCTACACGGGTATTATGAAAGAGGATGTGAGCTGGCACTGGAGGCTCAACTTCCTTTCTTGAACAATCAGCTGTGAAAGTTTGTGCAACCATGTGTGTGAAGTGTCTTTTTTTTTTTGTTTTTTAAACTAATATGTTGGAGTTGATGTGTGCAGGTGATCTATGAGCTGACTCAGGGAGAGAGGCAACTTATAGAAGACCTGCTTTTGGTCAAGAAGGTACAAAACGGCTTCACATAAACAGAATATATTGAATACACTTGAATGACCATTTTAGTTGCCTAGATACCAATTTTTCCACTCTTCAATACACCTTTGTTCCCTGCTCTATTTCATGCTGCCAGGTGTACTACGAGCCTATGCTCAAGTTGGACATATTGACGGAGAGTGAGCTTGGACAGATCTTCGGTACTCTGGACTCACTTGTTCCGCTCCATCAAGGTAAATCATGTCTTCTCTTTGCAGCTCGCCTGTTATCTCGATCTCTGCGCATGCATCATCACACCTCCTCATTTCCTGATCGTGCATTAGCAATAAGTAAGGCTGAGCGCTAAATAAAGGTTATCGTTTGTTGAATTTAAGTGTCATCACATTATCGTATCTTTTCACAAAATCCTATCTATATTAAGACATGGTATCATATGAAGCATTTATCATGTAGTCACTGCTTTGTTAGATTTTCCATAAATATATCCGCTTTATCATCATTACCGAGGTATTTATTTGAACTACCATGTCCAGACCCAAACCAAATAAGGAGAGTGTTTATTAATCCTTATGGTTGCACGTTTTAACTTTTTGCTTTTGGATGTAGTGAATCTGATTTTTGTGTCTATCCGTCTTTGGGCTGCAGCAAGACTGATATGAGGTCAGCAAGAGTTTGAGCGTCTCGTTTTTTGTTTCATATCAGATCTTCTGAGTCGTCTCGAGCGACTGAGGGGATCAGAGAAGACAGTCGGGGAGGTTGGGCCTACTCTGATGGACTGGGTGAGTATCTCCATGGAAACCAAGAACTGAGAAAGAAGAAGAGAAAAGGGCACAAGTCACCTTCACTCTCTCCAGTTCCTGCAGTAGATATGTTCTTCTCTTACCCAGAGTCACAGAGTTCAGCCCGTGTGCATCTCTACTTTTTTTTTCTTTTTTCCATGACTTCACATTTCTTGTCTCACTGCTCCTCTGGTCTTTTTTTTTTTTTTTTCCTTCTTTTTGCAGTTCCCTTGCCTGGAGGCTTATATTACATATTGCTGTAACCAGGTGGGGGCCAAAGCCTTGCTGGACCAGAAAAAGCAAGAGAAAAAAGTGGAGGAGTTCCTGCGTCTGTGCCAGGAGTCTTCGTTCAGCAGAAAGCTGGACTTGTGGAACTTCCTGGATCTTCCTCGAAGCCGTTTAGTTAAATACCCTCTGTTGCTGAAAGAGATACAGAAGTGCACTCCTCCTGAGCACCCCGACGAGGATACGCTGCCTGACGCTGTAAGCTGATGTCCTAACCATTCGTGTGCACATGCATATATGTTAGACTGACTCTAAAAAGCTAACCCACTGGATTTACAGACACTTGTGCTGTGACTTGTCTGTACGCTCATCCTCATTATGTCAGCTCTGTGAGGAATTAAAATTTAGCCACTGACATGCTAAGAGCAAACTACAGCTGTCGTTCTAAAAGACTGAAAGATATCCATGTTTGTAGTTTATGCAGAATGTATGTAGAGTACGCTGCTTTTTAAATGTACCAATATAATGTTTGTAATTTAATACTAATAGTGCTCATATTTTCTGATTTTTTTCTTGATAAAGTTAAAAAATAATGTCTGTTGGTCTGACTTTAGATTATAAAACACAAATCTAAACTAACAAACTATATACACACTCTTATTTTTCCTAATTATGACATTTATCAGTCTGCAAGTGAGGAAAGTATTGGGTTCAGCTACTATTTCCTTTTAAAAAATTGTAAGGCTTTGCACATCGGTGCCTTCAAATGACATCCAGCAATTATTTATTAAGCTTCAGTAGGCAGAAATTCTCTCATGTGTCATTAGAAACCTGAAAATCACATGATCATGGTCGCAAATTTGGCCGCTCTCTAGTTACATTATAGCAAAGTAGACTCAAAGGACCAGAAATAAAATAAATCTTAAGCTGTTCAGGAAATGGTTTTTACATTTAAAGCTATACGTAATGTTGTTATACCATCAAACTACTATAACACTTAAACTCCTCACATATTTCTTCAATGTATAGTTTCTTTGTGTCCTGTTCGGGCTGCAGCAAAGATTTTTTTTACTTCAGTTCTCTGTCCCGACAGACAGATGGGACACTCTCTTGATGTCTGAAATGACACCTTAACTGTAATCATCTGTTCTGCTCAGTTGGAGGTCATCCAGAACGTTGTGGCGGAGGTGAACAAGAAGACGGGGGAGGCCGAGTGTCAGTTCTACAGGCGGGGTCTCCACTACCATGAAGAGAGCCAGAGACTACCAGAGATCCAGCAGTCGCGCTTCCTCTACTGCCACGGAGAACTCAAGAACAACAAGGGCCAGGTAGCGCTCCGTTCCTCCGATTGACCTCTGGGTGATTTAATGTTGTTTCAATGAAGGGGGTCAAGTCGGATCGGAAGCTTGGATGTTGGATCTTTGATACGACCGCTATATAATTGTATTTTAAAAGCACACTTGATATTGTGATTTATTAACTTGCATACATCTCTTTGTGTGTCTGCTTTGTCAGCGGCTGCATGTGTTCCTGTTTGAGCTGGCTTTGGTGCTGACCAGACCGGGGGACGGCGTTCATTTATTTCATGTGTACAGACAGCCTCTGAAAAATGCCTTGATAAATCTGGAGGAGATCCCAGATGGTGAGGCAGGCGGAGGAGGCACATTCAGAGGAGCCTTCACCGGGGGAAATGATAAAGGTAACTTATCATCATTTGAAACACAATTCATCATAAACACAGTGATATGAGCCTGCAAGTCACAATCTTTTTCTTTCTAGATGTTTTAAAAAATATTTTTTATCAATTAACTGATGATTGAACAATAAAAAAACACAAATGTTCTATTTGCAATAACAATAAAAAGCAGGAAATAGCTTACATTTAGAAGCTTTAACCAGGAAATAGTTAAAGATTTTACTTCATGACTTACAGACATACTTTTTTAGTGCGTACACAATCTGCATGCTTTATTTCAGGGTTACTGAAACCTTTTCGAGAGCTAAAAGAGTCCAGTTGAGGCTACAGCTAAGCCAACAGACTGAGAGAGAGAGCCATGCCACTCTACCCCGTTGGTTGAAGCGAAACCTTCAACTTTGCTTTCGCTCACTTTCCTCCCTCCCCCCCTCTCCCTCTGTCTCTCCATCCCCCTAGTGAAGAATTGTTTCCGTGTGAGCAGCAGAGGGCGCTCCAAAGCTCACCCGTACAGCCTGCAGGCCAACGACTCCTTCAGCAAGCAGCAGTGGATCACCTGCCTGCGGCAGGCCATCGTCCAGTCTCGGGACAGGACCTCTCAGACTCTGTCGCACCACCTCGATCCCGACCTGCATCACATAGCCGATCTCAGCATCACCTCGGACACAGAAATGGCAGACCACACCAGCCGCTGACTGTCACACTGATTCCCAGGCGTCCTGTGGAGGCTCTATAGATATGTACATTGACATTGAGGAGAACAAATGGGACTGTTTGCAAAAGATGATAGTGCTTCGACACACACGTTGAGTTTCCTGCATGGTTTATTTTTTCTTTTCATGCTTTTTTGTTTTGGATTGTGGTAATGCTGTGATGCTGGCGTACTGTACAGCTGTACAGAGTGGAACAGTATTATTGAATGTGAATTTACCATTGAAAATATTGCTGTTGTTGTACTTTAATAAACTGACACTTAAAATACTGCTTGTGGAAATCTACACAAAGACAAGCCTAAGTATAGCCAACAAGATCGACAGAGAAAAGATTAGAGATGATTATCCTCCCTC